>NC_057736.1:27432362-27499207 GCF_004010195.1 Chiloscyllium plagiosum
GTGCAAACTCCACACAGTCAGTCGCCTGAGTCGGGAATTGAACCCGGGTCTCTGGCGCTGCGAGGCAGCAGTGCTAACCACTGTGCCACCGTGCCGCCCACTAATTTTAATTCATTCAGATTTGCATTAATTAAAATATGACCAGGACATACAAGAATACCAAGCTTAAAAACTTAATTTGTCTTTTACAGAATATGTCTTATTCATGCCCTAGAAGGTAGATTATCAACTTCAGAGCTATGATAAAAATGAGAAATATAGGGAACGAGGAGACAAAGTGGATTACCATGAAATGTCCCTTCATTTATGGGACTTAGGTTAAATAAATCCAATATAGTTAGGATTTCCATATGTAGATCAAGAAAGTCTTCATTCAGATCCCTGTAGATTCAGGTTGTACAGTATAACAAGAGTTGTGATCTTACACTGAAAGACCATTGGAATTGTTAAGTGGGAAGTGCAACTTAAGGGATGGGAAAGAGCTCTCCAACTATTTAAGCAGAATTGTTTCTCAGCATCACAAATCAGCTGTCCAACCAACTGAGTTAATTGACCTCAGAAGCTTAATTATTTAAAAAAAAAATTCATTGGATGTGGGCAGTGCTGGCTGAGCATTTATTGTTCATCTCCGGTTGCCTTTGAGGTTGGGTGGTGATGAACTACTTTCTTTTACTGCTACAGTATATATGGTGTAGGTTCAGCCACAATGTTGTTCGGAAGAGAGTTCCAGGATTTTGACCCACTGGTATTGATTTTTGACTTCTCCACAGGTGCTGTGAAAACTTGAGGCATCAGTCTTGTCCGCCAGTTTTGTGGAAAAGTTCCATATTACCAGGTGCTTTTACTTAGCAGCCTAGCCAAGAAATTATCGCAATCAAAGCTGGCAGCCAGCCATTTGACTTGAAGCTACAAGCTCCTTATGTGGTACATTAAAACAAAGACAAATATATCACACTTACATTTTGATTCATCACACCCAATGTATACTTGGGTATACATTGGAGAAATTAGGAGATATAAATTGGTAAATAAAACTTGAGCTTCAAATATGGAGATCTTTCAGGAATTACATAGTGTAAAGTTGGATTCTTTTTGTTAGCTGCAATCTTTTTGACTTTAAAACACAGAAACACTCAGACTTATATACATTTCCTTTCTATAATCTCCCCTTTCCCCCTTCTCTTTTTGTAGCTCTGCATATACTCCAGCTGTTTATTGCTACACACCTAATCAGTGTAGGCACTGGTTAGTGATGCTAAATGCAGTATTGAGTGTGTTGCCCCTCTCAAATGAATTAATTGAGCAGATTGGGAACCAATTTACAAACTTTCTGATCTGTATGGCTCAGTTCTAGACTGAGTGGTGGACTAACCAAGAAGTTGAATGAATGACCTGCAGATGAACCATTGATAATAACTTTCAATACAATATTTTAAAATAATCTAAATCAAATTAAAGCAAGGACAAAAAGAAAAAAAATAACCTTCAAGATTAATGTGACATAGAAACCACCATTAGTTAGGTTTTGACCCTTTCAACCAAGGAAATTGAGGTCTAGATTTTCTGAAGGTTAGCAATCTCAAGCAGATTGCTTCTCCAGTCCTTCTTTTCACAAGGGCTGTCCCTCGTTTGAGAGAGAAGATTCGATCTGACCTTTTTCAGAAATATGAAGTTGCACTTTCATTCTGAGAGTTCTTTTGTAGCACAGAATTATTGGGGTAGACAAGCCATGCTCCCTTTACACAGCAGTCAGCTACCTTATTCTGAAATGTTACAAGTCCTGACAGTTTCTTTGACAGCTGCTGTCAAACTAAAAGTACATTAGATAAAAGTTAGGGTACTGGAAGGGTAGGGTGCTAGGTGAGTAAGTTGTCAAGTAGGTAAGGTGCCTTGGCTCAAGGTGGCAAGGTGAGTGATGTAGTGTTTAGGATTGGTCTAGGTGGGTGGGTGAAATTTGGTCAGGGTAAGGGCAGTGGGTGGGTGTTAGGCCTGTGTTCTGGTCAGGCGTCAGGGGGTGGATTCCAGTCCAGCTGCAGGGGAGTTGCAAGGTAGGGGTAAGGGTATGGGTTAAATTGAATAGTTACAAAGGAGTTAGACTGTGTGTTTAATAGCCTAACATTTCTTGAGTCATTATTATACTTAATTTAATTGGAAGCCTCTGAATTAAATGAAAACTTTCAGAAGGTTCCAAGCAATGGAAAATTGGTAGCACAATCTTCAATTTCCTGGGTAATTCCTTCAGAATCTGCTAAGGTGGGTACTCTGCAAGGATCACATATTCCATTATCGATGGGATTTGGGTAACGGCTGTTCAGCCGTCAGAAAATCTGGACTTTTTTTAATATTGAATTTACAACAATACCAGTTAGGTACATTCACGAAATTATCTTAAGAATTTTCTTAATGTTTAGTAGTTTTACATGAAATAAATGTCTGCAATGTAATATTTCTTCAGTACAGTTATCTTTCTAGTTTCAAGTGCTCATAAGTATTATACAGAAACCACATCTGAGTTAAAGAATTTTCAACAGTTCAACACAACTCAGAATACCACAGCACTGCTTCTTCGTCTGCCAGTTAGTTAGTAATTTAATCCATCAGGAGGGGGTGGGGAGATTGGATTTGTAAGAGGGTAGAGAGTCTGTCATGCATAAGAACACATTAACACTAAGACATTAGAAAAGGTCAACAAGAGTACACCTAGCATCAGAACATCTGGAGTTGCCAAGCAAAACACTAATTGGTTAGTAACCGGTTCCAAATTTTAAAGTGACAGACTGCCTGAACACCAAAATTTAAAGCTTAGAGTTTTAGAATTTAATGGAATTTGAGATACAGGAAAATAAGTAGCTTTAAGCAAACAACTGATCAATGCTTAAAATTCATGTATTTTGATAGCTATCAATTGTTGACTCAAAAAGCAACTATGACAAAAAACATTTGATTTGTACAATATTTATATTGTGAAACAACTTCATACCAGGTGCAGAAGCAATGAGATCAGGACTAGTCTAGCCTTCCCACATTCCACAACCAGACAATACTTTTCAAACAAAAGAAAATTGCAGAAACTCAGTAGGTCTCACAGCATCCATGGGAAGAAAGCAGAGTACATGTTCCAAGTCTGGTGACTCTTCATCAGAACAGACAATTGTTTTTGTATGCAGGGGATCTCAAAATATAGCATTTTCATTATATCTACATGCATTTCATGACGTGACTTCATGTTTGGAGATTGCTAATATTAAAAAATGGACTCCAAAAATGATGTGTGGCAGATGTATGAAAAGCAAGGGCCTGCAACTGGTTAGTTTTTAATATTGTTTAACCTTGTCAATAGGGTTTGCACGACAAACTTGGCAATAAAATGACAACAGTCACTTGCATGTGTTATTCTAATTGGTAGAACAAATGGTGTAATTTTTAATCAAAGTTGCTAATAGATCATAGGACCGCACAAATAGCTGCTCAGTTTTGCACACAGCAACATGATCTTTACAGGTACCACTTCAAAGTCATTTACTACATACTGCTTTTGTAAATATAAAGATTATTGGATCGAAATACTTGATCATCCAATGATTTTATTAGAATGGTCAAACTGGGAATAGATTCTGTTCATGCCACTTTCCTTTATTTACAAAGCACGTTCAGGGGAAACGAGCTGGATTAAGAATGAATAAAATTGGGAATCTGATTCTGGGAAATTGTAAAATAAACTAAAACCTTTCCATAGTTGCTGTATTTCTTATCTCATTGTGCAATATATACTGTGAAAAAAAAGATATTTTAAGCAGTGGCTGACAGTTGCAGTATAATATTTTAAGCTGCTCTTTAAGAATCTGATGGCTAGGTATTTTCTGATTCATGATGTAAAAAAATACTTTGCATTGCTATTTCTAACCATAGCATGCAATCTATAATAAGTTTGGCATCAGACACTCCTAGGGTGAATAAGATTCTTCACAGTGTGTTTAAAAAATGGTCAGTTAATCTTTCACTGACCGACTCCCAAGTCCAGGAACATCAGCTGTAAACCTCTCCAACTGTAAATTCCAAATTTTCAGACTTTGTTTCAATGTCAATATTAGGTGCTTATCCCCGATGTATCACCTCAAGGTTTCTTTCTGATCACTAGCATTACAGGGCATAAACACTGCAGTTCAACAGAGACAATACGAATCTGGTGACAGCAATTAAATATAACTTGAGTCTAAGGTTGCACAGGTTTCCCGATCACTGAAATATTATATTCATATTGCAATACTCCCAGTTAGGAGCATAATGCTAAAGCAAATGCTGTTTCATTATTATGGTGTAATGTTCAATGTTGCACTATGCAAGACTTTTATGCACTTTTTGTAAAACCTCAATGTGCCTCTTTACTACACAAAAAACTTTCTGCAGAAAAGTATTAAAAAAAAGGGGATGCTCAGAAGAGAGAAGTGTATCACAAATTGCATTTTTGAATCCATTTTAAGACATACAAACTCAGGTGATAACATTAATATATTAATGTTAGAACTTTAACCTATCACACTAGTCATAAATCTAGATCAATCATCTAAATATTCGCATATGAAAGTTCCAGTGCAAGAGACTGTAATACATCAACATATCTGAAACTGGTAAACATTGTGACATTTATCAGCAAAAGTAGCTCTTCTTTAACATCCACATGCTCAAATTATGCATCATGCTGTCCACTCCCTTTTTTAAAAACTCAAATGTATTTCCATCTATACCTCCCACCCCTATCATGTCCAACCATTAAAAATGGTGTTATTGCACAGAATTATAACAGATGTATGAAAAATGTCAATCCTGTAATTAATATTTTAGTACTAGACATTTCAGTCGTCTTTGAACATCATCATCCATTCCATGTAGATGTAAACATTGGAAAATAGTTGTATGTAATCTAACAACAATTTATCAGTATTGGTATTTTATACTGCATCTTTAATTTGGAAAAAGTGTCCTAAGGTGCTGCTCTGATGCACAAAGAAATTGACTGCTGATGCAATAAATGAAAGACCTGGAGATGGTGGTCAGTGATGGACCGTGGAAGCAGAGAGGGCATTGGAGAAAAAGAGGGAATTCCAAAGCTTGGAGAAGTGGTGGTTGAAGGCATAATTGCCAAGTGTGGGACCTAAGTAACAGCGTGGTGTGTTCTGATGGAAGGATCCCCGAATAGGTGAAACTGACAGTTGGGGGAATGACAGTGCTGGAAAGGTAGCATTGTACAGGTTATGGAGATAGGGAAGCAATTTCAAATTGGAGACCTTGGGGGGAACCAGACGCCTATTTAGATCAGCAAGGTCAGAGAGCTTGGTGAACATGGTTTGGAGTGGATAGAATATGGCCCACGATTTTTTCTTCCAGTTGAGACTTACAGAGAATGGAAGATATATAAAAAAACACAGCCTGGACATCACTCAAGGAATTGAGTCTGGAGAAGACAAAGTAATGAATGAGTATGTCAGCAACAGACGTTTTAAAGAAAGAGCAGAGGCAGAAGAGGTAGATATAGGTGGACTTTAATCAGGGAAAACAAAGGGTTGGAAACAACTAAAACAAGTCACAGGTTCAGACTAAGACAACAGTAAGTCAAGACATATGGAAACTACTTCTGCTCATTTAATCTCTTCCTCCACTCAATAAGACCATTGCTTATCTGTTATTTCAGTTCAACTTTCCTTCCTTATCCCCATATTCTCGATTCCCTTACTGATTAGAAATCGGTCTATCTCAGCTTTGAATAAACTTAATGACCCAACTCCACAGTCCTCAACAGTAAAGGATTAGGGGAACAAAGTCAACAGTTATGGTACAAAATTTATTAGTGGCTGAGGATAAGATTTCAGGTTTTGGTACATTTAGTTGTATAAAATTACAGATGATCAAAGATTGAATTGTTAGCATATTGTCTGATAGCAAAGAATTAATTAAGGGCTTGACAGGAATGAAGAGGTACAGATGATTTCGTCAGGGACATGCGGAAGCCAATCCATTGCCTGCAAGTGATGTTACAGAGACAGTGTGTAGAAAAAGATATAACAAAACCCTATTACATCACCCGCAAGTTCCTCTCCAAGCCACACTCATCCTGACTTGGAACTAAGTCAACATTCCTTCTGTCATATATTCAAAATCCTGGCATTCCCTTTCTAACAAAACTGTAGGCACAGCAACACAATATGGACTACATAAATTTGAGAATATAGCTCATCACCCATCTTCTCCATGGCAATTAAGAACATGCAAGAAATGTTGATTTTGCCAGTGACGTTCATCCCAGGAAAGTACAAAAGTGATGAACCTGGACTCTGGATTTTCAAAAGGAATATTTTAGGAAGCAGTAAAATTGTGGCTGTTTCTACAACTTCAGGTAGTACAGGAAATAGGAAAGGAATTTTGAATGGTCAGGACTGAGGTTAGAAGAAAAAGAAACCAGCTTATTAGAGCAGTTACCAAGAAAGGGGTTTGCAACTAATCAGATAGGTACTTATGGTCAGGATTCAAGCAGGATGAAGGCATTTTGATTCGGGAGTAAAGGGGTAAGGGGCAAAACAAATAGTCTCTATCAGGACCTGAAATGTTATCATTGCTGGAAAAACATGGCAGAATCCAGGAGCATCTGTAGAGAGAAAGCAATTTCTTTTTTAGACTCATCTTGATGAAGTAGTAATGTATGACTTTTCATGTTTATAATTAGGGTGTGGCTAACAGGGAATTAAAAAACAACTGATAGTAGGGTAAAGAATACAGCAACTACGTTTTCTTTCCAAAATGATAGTAGAGTAGGAGTGTTTTTGACATACAAACCTTTCAGAGAAGGGCTTTTCGAAGTGGGGCTGAAATCTTGGGGTCACAAATGCGAGCCAGCAACAGCTGCTTTGGAGCTCAACAGCTCCTCCCCGTGCTCCAATAGATCACCATTCCATAGCCATGGTTTGCTTTACCCTCATATCCCCACAGTCTGGTTCAATTCCACTCCTATTAAAAGAGTCATGATAATTTCCAAACCTCGATATGGGGGTCATAGTGAGCAAAGGTTTGGGAAAAAAGTTCTAAAGTTTAAGGTGGTTCAGCCAGATTTGGAAACAGTGTTAAGACAGCTGTATATTGGCTAACTTGTTCTTGGTATTTAAAGAGAAATTAGCATTTATCCATTCGTTAATGGAAATCAGTCTGCCTTGTCCTCTCATGGTCCACAAAAAGGAATGGATGCACATGATTTGTGGTTCATATAGTTACATTAAAAATCTTAATGTGTGCAATCTGATTAGATGCTGTATGCGTGTATATATATTATATATATATATATATATATGCAGAAGCCTATTATTGTGGAATATCTTAAAACACAGATGAACATTTAGCAACTGACTGGAATGATGCGCAGAAACTTTAAAATCCAGAAACATTCCATCTCTGCAAGCTGCCAAAACAGATTAACATTTTACTCCATAGTGTTTATAAGAAATGACATTGCTACATCGCAAATATGGATAGTTTAACTTCATCTCACATGGTGCTACATAGATGGTTGATCACTGATACTGGTTGAATGCATCACTGAACCACTTCACAGAGCAACAGCTATGACGATATCAAAATTGAAATCAGAATGAGAATACCAGTCCTGCACTGCATCAACATGTCAGACCAGTCATTTTCCTAGCATTCCTATTTAGATGTTAACTTGTGTCCTGCACTTCAGCTGCATCATCCGTGATGACAGTAGCAAGTATGGAGATTTTTTTAAAAAACGTTTGCCATAGACAAAGAAAAATACTGTGAGTGTATTAACTGTGTGTATGAAGCTTTGTTACAGATCACTCAAAAGAGTGAAGTCCGAGCACAAAGTAATGCCCTAAAACAAAATTGAATTGTAGGGAGGGGAAAAAAAAACGTTTATGTAGTAGTAATTTGCTAAGTGAGTATCTTTTGAACCACAATGAAAAAAAAGTTATGTGGTGCTCATTTATGGGGAAGTTGATATTTTATCAAAAGGTGTCAAATAGATAATTTAACAAGGAATTAATTTTAAACAACAGTACATTTCAGGCAATGGTTAAAAATTTAACATTAGGAATCATGAAGTATCAATAAATTTCCCAAATACTCAGTGGTATTTGCTTAACATGAATAATTGTATAACGAAAACAGTTTGCTTGCTTGATATCGAGATGTGTGACAAATTGAAGGAGGTTCCTACTGAGTAGTCATTTAGTGGAGACTACACTTCACTCTGAAGTTCTTGGTTTAGCAAGCAATGAAGACCAATAATAAAAAGTAGCAAAATTAAAATATTAAATTTATGTGACAGATCTATTTTGAACTTTAAAGCAGCCAGTTGTAACCCATTACTGACTTTCACTATTAGTGTAAACTTTTTTAAAAAATTCTTAGTCATAGAGAGGTACAGCAAGGAAACAGACCCTTCGGTCCAAATCATCCATGCCGACCAGATATCCCAACCAATCTAGTCCCATCTGCCAGCACCTGGCCCATATCCCTCCAAACCCTTCCTATTCATATACCCATCCAGATGCCTCTTAAATGTTGCAATTGTACTAGCCTCCACCACTTCCTCTGGCAGCTCATTCCATACACATACCACCCTCTGTGTGAAAACGTTGCCCCTTGGGTCTCTTTTATATCTTTCCGCTCTCACCCTAAACCTATGCCCTCTAGTTCTGGACTCCCCCACCCCAGGGAAAAGACTGTCTATTTATCCTATCCAAGCCCCTCATGATTTTATAAACCTCTATAAGGTCACCCCTTAGCCTTGGGATTTATAATCCTTATTCAGCCAGTCATGCACTGTCTTCACCCCCTGAATACTGTCTTCATATTCAATAAAGTCTTCAATTAGCAGCCAAATAGGATAGCATGGGCTCAGTGGTTAGCACCATGGAGCTGGGTTCAATTCTATCCTTGGGCGACTGTCTGTGTGGTTTTCAGTTTCTCCCAGTATCTGCGCAGATTTCCTCTCGCAATCCAAAAACGTGCAATTAAGTGGATTGGCCATGCTAATTTGTCCATAATGTCCAGGAATTTACAGGCTAGGTGGGTTGGCCATGGGAAATGCAGGGTTACAGGGATAGGGTAGGTGGGTGGGTCTGGATGGGCTGCTCTTTGAAAGGTCAGTGTGGACATGTTGGGCCGAATAGCCTATTATAGGGGTTCTAATGATTCAAAATCTTCATGCAACGTGGCCACATAGACTAATTTGCAACTATCGCTGCTATTGAAGTGATGCTCACAATAATTTTGAACAAATTTTTTTGAACATTTAATCTTCTGCAAAGGAGACCAGACAATTTCTGTATCATCATAATCAGAGATTCAACATTTCAATTTCAAATCACTTAGAAACAAGCTCTTCAATTGCTCAACATGTTAAGATAGTGAATAGCTACACCAAACAGACTTCAAAAGTTCCAGGTTTAATCTGTGGCTTATGTTAAACTTGCAAGAAAACCACAACTGACCCCTGTTTAGGAAACAAGTTGCTGATATGGATGACTATTATCAGAATGCCTAATGAAACTGCTCAAATCTTGAGTGAAAGTAGATATCTGGATGTTGGGTAACAACAGGATTATGCTTTGTTGCTGTGTTCCTTAGATCCCAAAATCATTTTAAAATTCATTGTCTGGGGCTTGGATTCATGCAGGGCAGAGAGCAACTACACCTGAGAAACATGCCTTAAATTAAATCGTGCCCACAGGAAGGCATCAGGTGAAGGAAAATAACAGATAAATGATTTGAAAAGGACAAATAAAAGTCAAGAAAAAAATTGAAAAGGTTAAAAGATTAGTTGAAAACATTTTGTCGTGGTTGTAGTTCTCTTCAAATAAAACCTGATGCCAATGAGATGGCTGTTAAAGCCAATCTGCACAGCATAATTTCTTAAAAATAGCAAAGCAATGATATTCAAGCACATGTTTCTATAGGGAGGGGTCATGAGACAACAGGCGTAGAGTACTGTAGAACTCCAGACACGGACTGCTATGTCAACTATTGGGGAGGAACACAAATAGTTAGCTAAAGACAGGTGACAGACTTGAATGCTATTTTTAGCAGAACAACTAGATAACTCAACCCAGTTGCTCATTCATGGAATTGATGCAATTTAAATTAACTGCAGGTAATGCCAGTTAACGCAGTAGTTTCATCCATTTTTCAAGGTGCATATAAACACCACTTTAGACTTTAATCCAGTAATACATATTAACCAAGAACTTGTGTATTTAGTAACCTATATATACAGCTCCTCATGTAATAGTAATAAGCTGCTACTTAAACAGGAAATAATTGGAAGTACTATTATAGAAAGATGTTCCAAGAAACTGCAACTCTCATCCCTAAGCACAGCACTTCTCATTTTAATAGTAGTAGAACCGGGGCAGGATTCATAGTTCACAGACACAGTTGGTCATTTAAATCACTAGCAGCCTCTACTCCAGAAAGATTTTGTAAGCCCAAGGAAGTGAAACCCGAGGTGTGCAGCGTAGTCCTAGTAAGAGGAAACTAGTGAAGTCTATGTTGGTGAAGTGTGTTTGAAAGGTCTCAAGGCAAAAGATGAGGTGGTGTTCTTCCCCAGTTGGTGGGTGGCTTTGATTTGATGCCGGAGGCAGCCCAGGTCTTGCACATCCTTGGGGGAGTAGAAGGGGGAGATGAAATACTTGGCCACAGGGCGGTGAGTTTGTTTGGTACGTGTCCCAGAGATGTTCCCTGAAATGCTCCGTGAGTTGGTGTCCTGTATCCCCGATGCAGAGGAGACCACATTGAAGCCAAATCAGTCAACAACCAACTGAAGGAAGAAAGCCTAATCTTCTGCCTTGGGACGTTTCAACCACTCAACATCACCACTGACTTCACTAGTTTCCAAATCTCCTCCCCACCCCACCCCCATCCCAGATCCAACCCTCCACCTTGGCATTGTCCTCTTTACCTCTCCACCTTCCTTCCCAACTATCTACTCCACCCTCCTCACTGACCTATCACAATTATCCCCCACCTTCATCCACCTATCGCCTTCCCACCCATCTTTCCCCTTACCCAGCCCCATATTATCTCATCTCACTTCTCCTTCCACATTCCTGATGCAAGTCTTATGCCCGAAGTGTCAACTCTCCTGCTCCTTGGATGCTGCCTGACATGCTGTGCTTTTCCAGCACCACCTGTTTTGACTGACTCTCTAGCATCTGCAGTCCTCTTTGTTTCCTACTGCGGGATGTCAGGTGTCTTTTGCAATCGTGAAAAGTACGCACGAATGCACTTGTAAAGTGCATATGCTCATTAACTATCACACTGTTTGGAACGGTCAATGGACTTGCAGAATAAACAGTCAAAAGTGTGAAAAGCAATAGGCAAGGAGAGCAGTCAAGGCATGTAAAAAAACACTGCTCTTTAGATCTTTTAAATAAAATGCCTTAAGCTTAAAAAAAACACTGCCTGCTATTTTACTCTGCAGACTGATTGAGGCTGAGAGAGTTTCAATTACTGGATTCGTACTATCTGGTGGATTTCACAACCGTCCATTCTCCTAGTAGGGTAGCTGCCATTTCACAGTTTAACTGACAGTTCAAATTAGTTATGGACCTTTTGAAGTGAGAATATAAATGAAATATAAATGCTTGCTGTTATAAGGTTTGGACACCTGAATTAAATATTTTAAGGTGTAATGCAGTGGAGATTTGTTTTACAAAAAATGAAGTCTGCAATATACACTTAGGCCCTCCTTTTACAGGGAATTCCCAGCTCTGCAAATTCAACCTGGGAAAACTGGCCTGGGAGGTTGGATTTTCATTCAGAAGTTACAGGGTGCCCTTGGAGACATGTTACGTGACCTCAGAATGAAAGTGGAGGCTGCCAGCTGCATGATACTGCATGGGCTGGATGCAAGAGCTGCCCAGTTGCATGAAACGTTAATGCTCAAACAAGAATATGCATTGATTACATTATTAAAAACATTGATAAAAAATTTCAATTCCTTCAATATGATCTCACATGACGCCAAATATTTCTATTCTAGAAGCACTCAGAACTGTCCATCAAATTGCTCACTTAACAGGCACTTAATGAAAATGATAGGTTAAGAAAGCATAAATCCTCCACTGGTTTATGACAACATGAACAATGAAATATCTAGCATTGACTTTGATTTAAATCCACACTTTAAAAAAAACCAAGCCCTTTAAGTGCTTCGATAGCACTGTATTAATTCTGAATAGCTTTCAGATAAATTGGTATATACCTTGAACATTTAAGACCCCACCATCCAAAAATAAGTTGCTGACTACATATTCCATGACCGCCTGGGACTTTATCTAAAGTATGGAGGGTGGGGAGGTGAGGCATAGTCACTTGAAAGGAATACCTTGGTTTTTCAAGCAAATACAGAAAATTTAGACCTGCTCTTTGTACTCCCAGTTTCACACTACTTTAATGCCAGCACTTCCATTTCAGTGGAGACAGCTCATTATGTAAATGGCCAGCTGCCTCTATAAAGCATACACACACAAACTAAGAATGGACTCAGTTTTCACTCCTGGAAAAAAAGGGAAGTCGCTTGGGGGTATGTCTTCCAATGTCTGATCAGCTCTGCCATCTTTGCCATGATAGACAGCCTCTCCACCATGGCAAAAATCCAGACCCAAGTCACTTTATTTAATACAAATTTATTTCATCTCTGCATGGGTGTTGATGTCTGTCTAAGGTGGATACCAGGGACATTGGCATGATGAGAATGAGTTGGCATAGGGATTATGAAGGACCATGGGATTGGGTAGAGGGCATAGTCTGTCATGAAAGGAATAAATATATATTTAAGTATGAAAAACATGAAGCATGAAGAATAAATTGGCCTGAAATTTATTATAAAGATCTCATGAGTGGTTAACCAATGCTGACATCATTGGAAATGACAAGCAGGTCAGGAAAATTAATTTTTCAAAACTCAAATTTCAAACAGGCGCATCATTCTTTTTGAAAACAGCAAATTTATACAAATCCCGTTATGTACTAAGATGTGTCAGTGAGCTTTGAGGACAAATATCTTTAAAGATTAGACATTATAGCCTATTCCTCACTTTTTGACATACATAATACTCTGCCCAGATCCTGAATGGGCTAATAGATCAATTTTCCGTACCGTTTTCATGGTTAATCACCAAGTGTAACAGAACAAAATGACTGGATTGAGAAAACTGAAGAAGTGCTTTCTAAAATAAGTCATAATGGGAGTGACTACGTTTGGAAAGTTATGACTTTGAAGCTTGGGGATTCTAGTGATGTGTGGAAATAATCTGCACCGTGTCCCTAATCCTGCAGCTCTTTTTACATGTGTTAAGATCCCAGCTGTTGTTATTCCCGGACAAGTCATATTTCAGACTGAAATCTGGCTCGCTTGATCATATTTTGATTTGTTTTGAGTTCAGTGAAGTGGTTGCTCACTGAAGCATAAGGACACAATGCTGCAGGTTTTGCTTTAACAATAAAACAGTTTATTAATGCAAGAAATTAAGATAAAGTGGAATAAATCAAACCATCTACTCATTAATCAAATTCAAAAGATGTTTTAAACACACAGCAAAAGTGTGATCCCATAACAATCCTTCAGACACTGAAAAGAAAACAACTTTTCTACAGTACCCAAATGATGCAACATCCCAAAACATTCTCCTGCAATACTCATACCAGCGTTCCTGTCTCCAATACCTTGGTAGATTTAAGTTACTTGCTGTTTTAATGTAAAGACTGGAACTGCTGATAGCTTCTTCCTGAAGCTTTTATACACTTGCATTAAAAGCATGCTCAGCTTTAAGTAACCTTTTCAGGGTTTTATCTCAGAATTCCTGATCCGAGACTAACAATAACTGACTTAGCTGACTTCACTATATTCCATCATTCTCAGAAGCATGGGTCTACGTAGCCATATTCACCTATGGAGTTCACACGACTGCACAAAGCCCAAGAGTAAAACTAAAAGCTCCTTCCTTACGTGTTAGGTGTTTCCCTTGAGCTTAAGAGCATTTCAGAAATGTTAAACAAACCAAGGTCCCATTGTTTACAAAGAAAGAACAGAGAATAAAGAAAATTTACAGTCCAGGAACAGACTCCTCAGCCCTCCAAGCCTGACCTGATCCAAATCTACTGTCTAAATTTATCGCCCAATTCCTAAGCATCTGTATCCCTCTGCTCCCCACCTACTCATGCATCTGTCCAGACATATCTTAAATGAATCTACCTTGCCTGCCTTACAACCTCTGCTGGTAATGTGTTCCAGACACCCACCAACCATCTGTATCCCTCTGCTCCCCACCTACTCATGCATCTGTCCAGACACATCTTAAATGAATCTACCGTGCCTGCCTCTACAACCTCTGCTGGTAATGTGTTCCAGACACCCACCAACCTCTGTGTAAAGTACTTGCCACGTGTATCCCCCTTAAAACATATCACTGCTCACCTTGAAAGTGTGACCTCTCGTTATTGAATCCTTCACCCTGAGAAAAAGCTTATCTCTATCTACCCTGTCTATACCCTTCATGATTTTGTAGACCTCAGTCTGATTCCCCCACCGCCCGCAATCTCCTTTTTTCCTAATTAAAAAGAACCCAACCTACTCAACCTCTCTTCATAGTCAGCATCTTCCATACCAGGCAACATCCTCATAAACCTTATCTTGCAGATCACAAAAGATAAACAGAAATCTATTAGTGCTGCACAAAAAAACAATTTATTCTAAAGCTAGGCCTCAAAAAACAGTTTTAAAATAAATCATCATGGCTACAAGTTAATAATGAATTTTGGGCAGACAGAAAGCTCATTACTAACTCAAAAAACAAAATCTAAACTTACATTAGACTAGGTTAAAAATTATATTAATAAAAATCATAAAAATATCAATGCTTGCTGACACCAGCTATCTGATGATTACCAACTGTCCATTCTATAATTATTTCCGATTAGGCATATTAAGCTAATTTTTAAAAATTAAAATTCTACTACAACAATTTTTCTTACCAGACATATTTCTTTTTCATTTATGTATTTATTTCTTTGACTATAATCATTATGGGGGATTAAGTACACATGTTCTTGTGTGTCAGGAAGTGCAGTCTAAAGATATATCTGAATCTCTCAGTCTACATCACATGTGATTGTCCACCCAACCACCAAAACTTCCTATGTAAAAGAGGATCAATAGTGTACTAGGAAAATGCAATTTTCCCAAACAGCATTTTTTTATAAAGGCAAACAACAAGGAGGGTGACTTGCAATTGAGTCACATGCTCAAGATTCGAAGCAATAAAATAGTTTTGTCACTGAAACGGTCACTACTCCATCAAGCTATTACTTCCTTGTGAATACACTTTACTTACAAAGCATTCTGGTCAAAGTTCTCATTGGCTACTGGCAGAAGTTAGGCATTAAATTCCCCCCCTCCCCCGCAAATAAAAAAGCTCTCTCAGGACATTGCTGCCATATTCCAAAAGTGGATAACTTGCCATGTTATATCCGTGATAAATACCAACTAGGAATCAGACAAATAAGTGAGAGTGTCCCTTGCTCAAATTCACCAATACTGTTTTGGTCAGAGCTCAAAAATAGAAAATGTGTTGCAATTGATCCACCAGCTTCAAAACAGAAATTTGGCTTGTTGTGATTTCCAATGCATTCACATCCATTCTGAAGTAATCTAGCTACTGTATTCAATAATGTGAAGGCCCACCACACCACCAGTGTCAAGAACAGTGAGTGCTATAGTTTCAGAACTGAGGTCTGTATCTGAATGTCTGTAAAAAAAAACTAACCCATTGGATTTTTATTCTGCAATTGTGACTGCGGTTGAGCATATGTCCAGGTTCTGAAGCAGGGTTGGAACAGCACCTGAGGCCCAATGCAATATTTGACTGGCAAAGCAATTAGTGGCCAGGTTGCAAACTTGCTGACCAATGAAGGATGGAATGCTGTCCCCCAAGGTGGAGGTCCAGTTGGAAACCCTCCAGCCCAGGGAGATTTGAAACCTACAGGCAAAGGTGGGAGCTGCCAATGTCAAGTTGGCCTCAAGTTGGAGAGATCCTATGAAGTGCCTTTTTGCATTGGGAAACATCTTTACTTGGTGACAATTGTGGTCACCTCAGTCATGGCCAGGTGGTGGTTTGCATGTTTCTCCCCCTCCCACAAGTCAGCTATGGGTAGGTGACCCTTATTCATTAATTGGGATTTGATCAGAGTGGAAGACCCAAATGTTGACACTATTCCCTTGCCAGCCCCTTAACCAGCTACTGGCTGTTTAAAAATTTGGTCTGATGTTTCTGGCAGTTGAGCTGTAATCTGGCGCTAGTTCTGAAGAACAGAATATTTCACTGGGAGAACATTTGAAAAATTCTGATCATAATATCATTCGGTTAGCATAGTTATGGAAAAGCCTGAGAATCAATACAAATAGACAATTCAACGACAAATAATTTGGAAAAGGTTGCCCACAAAGTCAAAGAGAGAGAACTAACCAAGGTGAACTATAATCAAAGATTGGTACATAAAGCGGTAATTAAGGAATGGAAAGCTTTCAAAGAAAAGAAAAACCAGGTAAAAACCAAATATATTCCTAGTAATGGGAAAAGAAAGGCACCCAAACCAAGCAGTTAGTGGATGATTAAAGATAGAGATTGAAATGAAACAGGAAAAAGGAAGCTGGTGATAAAAGTCAAATTCATAATTCAGTAAAGAATGAAGCTCAATATAAAAAGTAAAATGGGGACTTGTAAGAGGAAAGGAGAAGAGCCAAAAGATTTAGCTACAGGCAAGATTGGATGAAAAGATAACAAAAAGGAACAGGAAGTAGTTTATCAATACATAACTAGTTGGTTGGCTATGTACACATGCATGCACATTGCACCTATTTCAACTTAACAAATCAAGCAACAGCCATTTTCTGGTTGATTGCCTTGATCTCTGTCAACCTGACTGGTCTAAAATGTGAACAAAGTCTGGCAGTTAATCATCATTAAATGATGCATTTCTAGGGTAATGTCTCAACTGATCAGTGTCCACTTATCATCCAATCAGCACTTGTTTGCATTATAAAATTTAATTTTCCCCTTGAATTAGTGTTCTTGTAAATGGAGGGAAAGAGGACAGATGACACAGGAGAAGCTTCAACAAAATATCTCTGTTGGTATCTCAAATACATAAATGACAAAAGGTCAAAGGAAGAATGTGGCCAGTTCAGAACTATGAGTACATTGCATCTACTTGCACGAAACATTATGCTTCTAATATCAACTGAAAAGGAAGAGGCAATAGAGAAATTGACTGGATAAAAAAAAAGAGAAGAGAAGCATTCACAACAGGAAAACTGTCATCTGTCCCTGAAGAAATGCATCCAAAAGAAATGTGAAAGCTCTGGATATATTCTTCCAATTCTCCCTGGATAGACAAAGAAATATACTGGTAGATTGAAAATGTTGCCCACAAACTCAAAGAGAAAGAGAGTGCATAAACCTACCAGCAACTACAGACCAGTCAAACATTGATGGTTGAAAAACATTTGGAAGCGATCAAGAAGAAAATTTGCAAATTCTTGGAAAAGTACAGTCTAATAAAAGAAAATCTGCCTAGCAGCAAATGAAAGATTGGATTGATTGAGAGCTTTGTATGGAGAGTGTGTTTGACAGGGTTGCAGCTGACAGTGTACATATGAACATTCAAAGAATATTTGATAGAATATTGTATAATACACTAGCAAAACAAAATCCCTTGGTATTGAAGGGCAATGGGCGTACATACAAACTTGACTCTGCGGTAGAAAAACAGCATAGTGATAAATGGCTATTCTTCAGGTGGCATGGAACTGTGCTGTTTTCAGGGTTGCTGTTGGGACTAATGTATTATTCAGAATCTCCAGAAATCCAAGTCCAAGTCATTGTAAAATGGACAGACGCATGATAGATAAAATTAAATGCAGACAAGTGTTATATTTGATAGGAACATTTGAACAGGCAGTAGAATGTTTATATTTTAAGACAGCTGTACACATGCTAAGTCTTTGACAGTGGCAGGACTAGTAGATCAGTTTGATAAAAAGGGCATTGAAGATATTTGCCTTTGACTTTGGTTGGCACAGGTGGCTCAGTGGTAAGCACTGCTGCCTCACAGGGACCTGGGTTCAATTCCAGCCTTGGGTGACTGTCTATGTGGAGTTTGCACATTCTCCCAGTGTCTGTCTGGGTTTCCTCCGGGTGTTCCAGTTTCCTCTCACGATCCAAAAATGTGCAGGTTAGGTGAATTGGCCATGCTAAATTGCCCATAGTGTATAGGTTAGGTGCAAGAGTCAGGGATAAAATGTAGGGAAATGGGTCTGGGTGGGATATCTTTGGAGGTTCGGTGTGGGCTTGTTGGGCCAAAGGGCCTGTTCCTACACAGTAGGGATTCTAAAAACCACAGGGTTATGTCAAACCCCTAAAAAAAGATTTTCCTCATTTGAATAGTGTGGACCATCAGCACATGGGATTAATGACTTCAGTTACTTAAAAATTAGAGAAACCAAACTTCCTAGATCAGAGACAGCAAAGGGAAGAATAGAGAGAAATGTAAAAACATGACAGTTTTAATTGAATAAGTAATAAAAAAAAAATCCAACAGCATAAGGGTGTCTAATGAAACCAGAAAACCGAGATTTAGGCAGAAGTAGTAGAACTGACAAAGTCAAACGATTATGTCATGCATTTTTCCTCCCTTTCATGGGATGTGGACATCTTTGGGAAGATCAATATCTGTTGCCAATCCTGGTTTGTCCTGGAGAATGAGGATTGGAGCCCAAGGTACAAAAATAATTTTCTAAAAATTGGCTAACTGCTTGAAATAAAAAAAAGGTAAAGAGTAAGAAAGTGGGAATAAACTGGACAGCTGGTTTGAAGAGAGAGCACAAGCACACTGATCACACAGCCACCTTCTGTGTTAGCTCATGATTCTATATAAAGCTTGGGCATTAATGGTAGACAATGGATGTCAAAATGGACACAAAACCAGAGAACAGTGAAGATGACAAGTGTAAGATCTTAACTTCCAAACTGCAGCAAACATGTATGGATCAGTATACCAACAGTTTCTCTGCTTGGGTAATTGCCTATTTATTCGTATTAGGGATAGAAGAAAAGAGAAAGCAGGCATACAATAAGATTTTAAATAATAGGTAATATATCCTAACTTAAAAAATGCTCTACGCTGGTTAATTTAAAAAATTGAGCAGTATTTGAAACCAAACAAAACATGCCTTGTGTTTTCTTCCCTGCTTCTGTTTCTTCCATCCAAAAACATGCTGCTCCCAGTTTATCCTCACTCCAATTTTCTTTTGCAGTCTTTTGTCTATCATTTCACAATTGAAAAAACTGCTCCTCGCCTTGCTCATATTTCCCCAAAGTGGTGTTCCTGGATTGATATTCACTTTTAAATCACTGCACTCTGCTTAGAGTCATAGTGATGTACAAAACAGAAACAGACCCTTAGGTCTAACTTCTTCATGCTGACCAGATACCCTAACTAAATTTGCCAGCACTTGGCCCATATCCCTTTAAACCCTTCTTATTCATATACCCATTCAGGTGCCTTTTAAATGTTGTAATTGTACCAGTTTCCAACACTTCATCTGGCAGCTTATTTCATAAATACACCATCCTCTATATGAAAAAGTTATCCCGTAGATCCCTTTTAAATCTTGCCCCTCTTAGCTGAAACCTATGCCCTCTAGTTCTGGACTCCCCACCCGGGGAAATGACCTTGTCTATTTACCTTATCCATGCCTCTCATGACTTTATAAATCTCTCTGAGGTCACCCCTCAGTCTCCGATTCTCCGGGGAGAATAGTCCCAGCCTATTCAGCCTCTCCCTGTAGCTCACGGGCAACATGGTGGCACAGTGGTTCGCACTGCTGCCTCACAGTGCCAGAGACCCGGGTTTAATTCCCTCCTCAGGCGACTGTGTGTGGAGTTTGCACATTCTCCCTGTGTCTGCGTGGGTTTCCTCTGGGTACTCCGGTTTCCTCCCACGGTCCAAAAATTAGGTTAGGTGAATTGGCCATGCTAAATTGCCCGTAGTGTTAGGTGGAGGGGTAAATGTAGGGGAATGGGTCTGGGTGGGTTGCGCTTCGGCGGGTCGGTGTGGACTTGTTGGGCCGAAGGGCCTGTTTCCACACTAAGTAATCTAATCTTAAAAAAAAACCTCCAATCCTGTCAACATTCTTGTAAATCTTTTCTGAACCCTTTCAAGTTTCACAACATCCTTCCTATACTAGGGAGACTAGAATTGCACACAGTATTCCAAAAGTGGCCTCACCAATGTCCTGTATAGACGCAACATGACCTCCCAACTCCTACACTCAACAGACTGACCAATAAAGGCAAGCATACAAACGCCATCTTCACTATTCTATGTACTTGTGACTCCACTTTCAAGGAACTATGAACCTGCACGCCAAGGTCTCTGTTCAGTTACACTCACCAGGACCTTACCATTAAGTGTATAAGTTCTTCTCTGATTTGCCTTTCCAAAACATAGCATCTTACATTTATCTAAATTAAACACCATCTGCCACAGACCCGTTGTAATCTGAGGTAACCTTCTTCGCTGTCCACTACACCTCCAATTTTGATGTCATCTGCAAATTTATTAACTTTGCCAATGTTCACATCCAAATCATTTCCATAAATGACAAAAAGCAGTGGACACAGCGCTGATCCTTGTGGCACACCACTGGTCACAGGCCTCCAGTCTGAAAAACAACCCTCTACCACCATCCTCTGTCTTTTACCTTACAGCTAGTTCTATCTCCAAGTGGTGAGTTCTCCCTGTATTCTATGTGATCTAACCTTGCTAACCAGTCTACCATGAGGAACCTTGTCAAATGCCTTACTGAAGTCCATACAGATCACATCCACTGCTCTGCCTTCTGCTTCTTCTGTTCCAAGTCATTCTTAGTCTTACAGCTGTCTCAATCTTCTACACTTCAAAAACAAAGCATCAGATATGGCTTCTCTTTCCTTGAACCTCCACACCCTCCTGTTCCCACCCAAAAAATTCTGTTCTTGAATTTTTTCATTTGCTTTCTTCTCATGTTCCACCATCTGTGCTGTCCCATTCTACACAATAAATATGCTTCAAATTCACACTTGTCTCCACCCCTTCAATTACTTATTGCTCCCCCTCTCTCCCTTCTGAAGCATTAATTCCATCTGTTGTTCCCAAACTTCTCAAATTATTGGTTCTACTTTTCTTTTACCTCCCTCACTTTTCTCAATGAAATGATGCTCAGTTACTCCTCCTTCTCGTTGCTGATCGATCAATCTCAATTTTTCAGTTGCATAAACACTGATTTTTAACTGCCTTCAAACAAATTGTAACCCCCTACTTTCTTAAGCCACTGTAGTGACTGGCATCAGTACAATGTCTGAAAACTTCACAGTCTCCTATCCATGTCAGCAAGTCCTTACATACTGTCAGTATTGCTACACTTTGTGAAGGCAATCTTTGAGCCTAGAATATCTGCCTGCTAGCTGTTTCATTAGCTGATCTCGCTTACTTTGAAGGTTGACAATTGCCCTAAAGCTTTAATTTTTTTCTTCAGGTTGGGTACTTTGAAATAGAACGCATATGTTCCATAAGGATCCTTTCAGATAAACCTGAATTTATGATTTATAAAAATTACTGCTAGCCAATGTGCATATAGATGGTGTGTACCACCATTAATCATCCAAAATAAAAATTCCAACAGCACAGACTAAAGGAGCGGATGATAATTTACAAGATGGACATTGCCACACAAGAACAACGCTTCAGTTCACCCATCCTAACAGGATTCAATTACTATGGATTTAATAAGAATGATGCTGATTGAAACTAAAAATATACATTCAAATAATCGTAGTAGTACTGAAACAAATTACTAATACCTTATAGAAAAAAAATGTTTGGAACTATTTATCACTTTGGAAATCTCTTAAAAAGTACTATGGGCTGAGTTAAAAGAAATCCTACCTTAAAGTCTGCCAATTGCTGATTGATAACATCAACTTCTGTTCCTACCATTCCTTGCAATTCTTCACCCTCTTCTGTTTTAGTTAGGAGGCTGTTCAGTTCTTTAAGCTTTTCATAAAAATCATCAACTCGTGAAACAGTCATCTCTACTTGCTCTTGTCTGTTCCTCCCTCGTTCCAGTAGTTTACCACACTGTTTGTTCAAGGCTTCAAGCTCTCGTTTCAATCCTTGTAGGTCTGGACTGCCTTCTACTTCTAGCATCTGCTTACATTCTTTTTCTGAAGTTTCAATGTCTTTTTTTAATTCTTTAAGCTTGCTCATGAATTGCTTAATATCATCAATCTGCGATTGTAGGCTGTCCAAATCCCTACCAACAGGACTCATGCTATCCAGTTCATCATCCAGGTCTGCAAGGTACGAAAACATTTCTCGTACACGGCTCTGGAAATGCCCAATTCCTTGAAGTTTGTTTTCCATTGATAAACAACTTTCATCCACTCTCTGTTTTACATCATTGTATTCTTGCTGAACTACCTCTGCTTGCTGTCGAAGCTGTGATGAATCTGCACCATCAGGGGCATCTGCTGCTAGTCCTTGGGCAAGGTCTCTCAGGTACTCTACTTGTGGCTCTAACATTTGCAGAGATTCCTGCCGTGTCCTAAGCTTTTCCAAGTTCTTATTACTGTAGGCTTGTGGTCCAAGAGCATCATATATTTCAAGCTGTTGCTTAGTCCCATCAAGTTTCTTCTGAATGTTTTTCAGGGAATCCTGAAACTCCTTTAGCCTTTGAGCCATCTCTTCGATTGATTCACTCTTGGTTTGAAGATGTTCTGTAATAAGGTCCATTCTTTGATTGATACCTGCTTTTTCATCCCTAATTCCTTCTTCATTGACCTGACAAGACTCAACAAGAATATCAGCAGCAGTATTCATCATTTCCAGGAGTGAACGGTGTTTCTCCACATCATGATGCAGATCTTTAGCATTAGCTAAAGAGGAATTAAGCTGTCCTGGATCAACAGTAATCTCCAGTTCTTTAATTTTAAATTCACAATCTCCAATCCATGGAAGCAAGTCTTCCACATACTGTCTGTACTTTTGTGCTTTCTGCAGGCAGTCTTTAAGTTTAGAATGTCTGCTTGTAACCTGTTTGGTTAGATCGTTCCACTGTCCTTTAAGAGTTGACAACTGACTCTGAAGGATCGTTTTTTCTTCCCCAGGTTGGGCACTTCGAAATAGAGCCTCTCCTTCAGCAAGAATCATCTCATATGAGCCTGAATGCTGATTCAGGCTTTTTTGGAACTCTTCCTGCTCACTTATCTGAGACAGTAGAATATCAAAGTTTGCAGACACAGGAGACCTTTGAGCATGTTCACTACATTTAGTATCTAGCCACAGCTTGAGTTCATCAAAGGTCTGTTGAAACTGCTGAGAACTGGCCAGAATTGTCTGAAGTTGGTTTATCCGATCACCTGTAAATAATAATGATCACACATTATTTGGAAACATACACAATTCCGGTCATCTTTCAAATTTTCCATTGAATTGATATTTAAAATATTTTAAAATATTATTGCAAACCTTAATTGCAAGTATATATACTATATATTTAACATATAATATTTTAATTATTGATGGAACAGTTGTTTTTTTTTATCTACTGTGTGCACTGTAAAATTGTACAGTCATTTTAAAGTGTATAATCTGTCTTGCTAAATACAGAGTTGAAAATAAGGTAATTTTGGTTAAAATCAATGAAACAAGTAATGATTGTTACAAAATAACATTTATAATACTACTGAGTTTCAGGACTGGCCTTACTTTGGAATAAAATAAAGCAGTCACATAACCAGTTTCGACGTTTGCCTAACACAAGGCCAGGGTGACATGACTTAAAAATTAAAGGATCACCCAGATTGGTTTGCTGAAAAAATTTTTACAGTGGTCAGACTTCTTGTCTCCAAAGGCCCAGGAAGGTGTTCATCACACTGGGTTGTAAACAATTAAACATCATTCTGCTATAACCAGATAGTTGTGTTTCTCTGTAACTTTGCACTATAGAAAATCACGCTAAGGAAAGCCTCGGGCAACTATCTGTGTGGAGTTTGCACATTCTCCCTGTATCTGCAGGAGTTTCCTCCAGGTGCTCTGGTTTCCTCCAACAGTCCAAATATGTGCAGGTTAGGTGAATTGGCCATGCTAAATTGCCCTGTAGTGTTCAGGGTTGTGTAGGTTGGGTGCATTCGTCAGGGGTAAATGTTATGCAATAGCATAGAGGAATGGATCTAGGTGGATTACTCTTCAGAGGGTCAGTGTGGACCTGTTGGGTTGAAGGGTTTGTTTCCACACTGTAGGGTATCTAATGAAAACCACTATAGAAAGTTGTGCTGTAGAAGATTGCTAATAGAAGATCACAAAGAAAATTGCTACACTCGTTCAGCAGAAAGTTTGCCTAACTCAAACATCCGCAATTCATTAGTTGCACTATAGCCAATTTGCACAAATGAAATGCGCTTTATAGTTGAATAACGTATATGCATTAAACTGTCCACTTTTCCCCATAATGGAGTTGGTGCCTTAAGGATACGCAATCAGCATTTCCATCTGGATACAAAAATGATGTGATTCAGTTTGTCATAGAGATGGGCTTTGAAAGGGGAAGGATTCCTAAAATCCTGCAAATCCAAATTATAGATAATGTGGTCTTCAACAGTGAGCACTCGTCCCTCATCTCTGACCCAAACTGGCCCCAATTGGCAAAGTTGCAACTTTTTCTGCCTGACAGGAGCTGTGGGTAACTGGGTCAGTGGCAAATTGAGTGGTCTTTAATTGACTTTTAACAGCCTTAATTGGAGGAGAGACAAGGCAGGCCCAAATGAACCTTCTCAGCCAGCACTTAAATCTTAATTTGGTGAGGGGGGGTGTATCTCTAGGGCTGACTCACGTCAACTCGCAGAGCATTTCAGGGAACATCTCTGGAATACATGCACCAAACAATCCCACTGCCCTGTGGCTGACCAATTCAACTCCCCCTCACACTGCTCCAAAGACTTGCAAGTCCTAGGCCTCTTCCACCCCCAAATCCAAGCCACCTGATACTCAAGGAAGAACACCTCATCATCCACCTTGGGACCCTTCAATCACATGGCATCAACATTGACTTCACCAGTTCCAAATCTCTCCACTACCCACCTCATTCCACATCGTACCCTCCAACTTGACACCGCCTTCTTGACTTGTCCTACCTGTCCATCTTCCTTCGCACCTATCTGCTCCATCTCTCCAGTCACCCACCACCTGCATCTACCTATCGCCTTCCCACCTACCTTCCCCCGGCCCCATCCTAGTTATTTCTCAGCCCCATTTCCACATTCCTGGTGAAGGGATTATGTCTGAAATCTCACCTGTCCAGATCCTCAAATGCTGTGCTTTACCACCGCCACACTTTTCAACTCATGCAATTATCTAAAACATAAACAACTGCGGATGCTAAAAATATAAAACAGAAACAAATTGATGGAGAAATTCAACGTGTGAGCAGGGTTGACATTTCAAATCCAATGAAGAGGCACCAGACTCAAAAGGTGAACTCTGGTTTCTTCTCACAAATGATGCCAGGCCTGCGGAGTTTCTCCAAGCATTTCTGCTTCTGCTTCAGTCAACTATTTGCCCTTCTTTCCACTCCAGGGAAGGAATAATTATGTCCCTAGTATGGCTAATTGGCTATGTGCCAGAGCACAGATTTGGCCTCAAAGTTAATTGAAGCACAGAAATGGGAAGCAGATTGGAATATTAATCATAGGAGTTAAGTAGGAAATCCATTTTTAGAGTATTTTAATGGAAG
This sequence comes from Chiloscyllium plagiosum, assembly GCF_004010195.1. Lineage (NCBI taxonomy): Eukaryota > Metazoa > Chordata > Chondrichthyes > Orectolobiformes > Hemiscylliidae > Chiloscyllium > Chiloscyllium plagiosum. The sequence goes on from NC_057736.1 coordinate 27,458,263, forward strand.
TAGCAATTAAAAGGTAAATATCAAATAAACATCTAACTAATCTGGGAAAGAACAACGTCATAGTTCTTGCGATGACAATGATAAGGCTATCAGTGCTCACTGTTCCTCTGGACGTAAAGTGCTCAGCCAGAGTCAAAGACTTAGCTGAAAAGTATTAGCTGAGTCTCTTCCATCTCTGAGAGGAAGTGGATAATTTAACCTGCTTCTGACAGCTATTGACTACAGATATTTCAGCTAAGTTCCCATGCATATTGGTGGAAGAGTGGAAAGCATCTGCAACAAAAGTAACCAAAAACAACAACTTCAAAAATTATAGGAATCTGTTTTTTCAGTACATCTGTCAGATGATAAACGGTTTTAAATTGTTTTACAATTTCTTTTGCCACACTATAACTAAATCTGCAGCATCAATGCCTACCTGCTCTCTCTTCAAGACCATTAAACGGCATTACAACTGCTTCTAGGCGTTTCCGAAGCTCATCTTTTAAATATTGTTCACCGATAAGAGAAGACAGGTCATCACAGAGAATCTGTGCCTGTTCAATCTGCTCCTTTTGCTGATCCAAATCTGAGCGAATTTCACTGGTTTCTTCGAGTTGTTGTTTGACAACATCTGGCTGAGTACTAATCACAGACTGGTTGCTTAGTTTATCACAGAGGATCTTGATTTTGTCAGTGAGCTGCTGCAGTAGCTCCTGGTACTGTGTACTTTTGGCTATAGCTTGATCAATTTGATTTGAACGGCTGCTGAGCTGATTGGTAAGTTTATTCCATTTGTCATTAATGGTTCTGTGCTGATTGCTCAGCTGGCTGTCAGGAGGGGATACATCTCCAGATGCACACAGTATGCCTTCTGCTGCTTTGTTTAGCTGTTCATACTGGGGTTTACGAGTCTCAAATTCTTTCAACATGAACTGTCATGAACAAAAGATTTTAATTAGAGATATCAGGAATAATTTAATATACAATCTTTTTATTGCATCTGTAAATAATTTTGACAATTCTGGTCCTTAGTTTTACCTGTACTTGCTGTTTCTGAGCACGCAGCATATTTGGATCAATTGATAGAGGACCCAATACACTCATCATTAACTCCTTTTCTGATAGCCATGGACTGAGCTGTGATTCTGTATTCTGGAAATTTGAGAGTAGGTTGGCTGATTCCTCAAGTTTTTGTTGTCTTTCAGTTACTATCTGATTGGCACGAGTCCACTTTGACTCTAAATAAAGAAGAGGACTTCAATGATTTAATCTGAGAAAAGCTACACGCAATATTATACGTATTGGTTTATGCTGCTCAACAAAATCATAATGCAAATCATTAAAATAATTGCACCTATTCATACACTATAAAATTATACAAAGGCTTGTACTTTAACTTTTGAGAACTACAACTTCAGAACTATTGTTAAAATAATATTCTAGACCAAATAGCTAATCAAGTTTCCAGAACAAACCATAATCTAAAATTTAAAAAAAAAACACCTCAATCTAGATGACCCAAAACAGATTTATGAGTAGAACTGAAATCTTCCGAGGTAAATGAGATTTAAAATCTCAATTCCAAGTTTCTTGCATGAATCAGAGATTTGAACATTTTGGTTATAGTTGTCACATTTCCCCCCAATTTTCACCCCTCTTGTTTCAGTGACTGAGGTGGAGATACAGTAAAAGGGCAAGCAATATTCCCACCCTAACTGATCCAAATAGCTACTCATCATGGATAAGCTTGAACAATTGATAAAGAATTGCTACTGCAATGTGTAGATGCTCAACCGAATAGAATTTCATTCTAAACTTGGGAAAAGTAGTGAATAGGAGCTCTGCATGTACCATTGTAAATATGTTATTACACACAGCAACTACAGAAATGCATCCTAACCCTCCATATTGCCACCCAAGATCTTCACATGTACACTTTTCCAGTTGGTATCAAGTTCTCCTCTTAATATCTACATTTTCTGTGCTAATTTGGCATGAACCAGGGATCAAACCAGAGACTTTCCTTCCACTTCTGTATATAAACACATTAATAAAAATACATGAAGCAGGTTGGACTATACACAGTTCAGTGACCAGATTATTTTAAGCATTTTCCCTTGCTTAGATAATTATTTTCTTTTATTTTCCCACTATTTCATGGAATATCATCTACAGAATTAAACTTCCCATCCTGACAGAGAAATTACATTATGAAAGCAGACTATTCAGCCCAACCAATTCCACGTCCTAACTTCACCTGCCAGTTCAGTTCCTGTATGCTTCGTTTGTTTGTTTTGAGGGTAAGGTATTCCATTCCAAATGTATGAATATTAGCACTGTATCATACTTGCTTTACCTATTTGTTCTAGCACTTGCATTAACTTCTTTGCTTCAGGTGAGTCTGGATTTTTTTTCAATAAGTCTTGTAATGTCTCTTTCAGCTTCTCAACTTTTCCAGAATTCTGTTCAAGCTCAACAAGAAATGCCTAATGACAAAGGAATTTAGTTATTAAGAACTTTGCAAACTTGCATGCACTAAAATACAGCATTAATTCTGGCATTTTCTGAAATATTTACTTATTGAAGAATTACATGGTAGCACAATTAATTGCACAAAATTTTATGTCAGTTCTTTAAGAATCAAGTATACATTGTCTTTAGTCCTTACATTTTACGCAACATAAATTGCACAAAATTAAAATCCAGAACCTAAACAAAACTGAAATCATTAAGACGAAAAGAATTAAACAGCTCAAGCTATTTGGCTAAAAAACATTTTTTCAATTTGTGTGCCCTGACCAGAGCGCAAACAAAGTAACAAAAGATAGAGACATATTAGAGCTTTGGTTTCTTAAATATCAGATGACAGAGTGTAAACTATATATACTCCATAAGGTCACAAAAACAGTGTTATCTTTGTTCATCAACCAATCTACAATTGAGGATAACTCAAGTTAAAGTAACCTGAATTATATTGCAAGCGTTTATGCACACATATCAGAACTGAAAATTCAGGTCTTCACATGAAGAAAGTTATACTACTTGATGATCTGGGCTCACATTGAGGAACCCAGCCTTCACAGCAATTAACTTTAGCCCTTATGAATGTTCCTGTGGTTCAGAATCAAACATTCAATCTGAATGATTAAATGAAGCTGGAACACTTATTTTGCTTTAAAAAAACTGAGAAAATAAATCAATTGGACTACTTTCATTCTATTTGTGCCCTCAACATAACTTGTTCCTCCCTTTCCTTTCTCCCTAAAGTTGCAGCATCCATTTATAAACTGAAAAATAATGGGCAATCACAGGCTTCAGAAGTTTAATTTGCTAAGGTATTGTAATGATTTAAGTGAGGTATTAGTGAGGGATTACATTTACACTATTAAATAAGTTTGTTACATTTACCTTGTTTTGCTCTACTTGTGTTTTCACAGCTTGAGTTTTGGCCGGTGATGAATTCAACCTGGTCAAAGTATGCTCTTTTAACTCTAGCCATTTCAGAACAGAATCTGTTTCTTCTTGAACCTCTTGCATTTGGCAAATTGTGGCCTGAAGGTGGTCCTGACATTCCTTTAGTACATTTCCAAGGGTCTTATAATCATGGTTCACATCAGAGACACACTGTTGAATTTCTGCAAGGTCTACAAATGGAAAAATACATGTCAACCACAAATGGCCAAAATGAGACTATTTAGTTAGTAGCACCATGATCTTTAGAGGATCATCAGAAAAACTTACATTGATGAGATGATCATTGTGATATTATATGTATCAATGCATAATATTTACAAATAATGGTTTGTCTACTGTTATAGAAATGTATGGTTTTATATTTGAGAGATCAGAGTGCATCTGGGAAAATTAACAAAGTGAAATTCACAACTGATCTTGGAGGAACTGTTGGGCGAAGTTCACAACACAGAATCAGATAAGTTAATCATGGTTTTAAGTGTGGTCTACAGAGAATCTGCAGTAGTGAATAGAGTGGGTTCTTTCTTAATTATATGTTTTTGGAGATATGTCTCTTGATTAAACTTAAAATATAAGCCATAAGTATTAATTTAAGCTGGGGCCGTGTTTGTAGAGGAATAAGACAGTGTTAATTTCTGGGTCTATAGATTGTGAAGGAGCAAAAATGGCCTTTAATAGAGTGATATGTACTTCTCGTCAGATGTGGGAGTTTAAAGTGAGGTTAAGGGTTACTGCAGATTATATCTGCCATAAATGCTGTTGGCTGCGAATCTTATCAGATCGAATGGATCGGTTGGAGAGACAGTTAGAAGCAATGAGGAATTTGCAACAGCAACAGTATGTGATGGATGGCAGATATTGGGGGGGGGGGGGGGGTCCCAGATACAGTCACATAGATGGGTTAACTCCAGGAAACGTAGGCAGCTAGTGCAGGAGTCTTTTGTGGATATATCCATTTCAAACAGGTATGCTGTTTTGGAAAATGTAGGAGGGTGATGGATTCTTGGGGGAACATAGTACGATCTGCCAAGTTTCTGGCATTGAGACTGGCTTGAATGCAACGAGGAGTATGTCGAGTTCCAAGAGATCAATTGTGTTAGGGGATTCTCTAATCCGAGGTACAGACAGACGTTTCTGTGACCAGCAGTGAAAAAGCAGAATGGTGTGTTGCTTCCCGGGTGCCAGGATCAAGGATGTCTCAGAGAGAGGCCAGCAAGAGGTCATTGTCCACATTGGAACCAATGACATAGGAAGGGAAAAGGTTGAGATTCTGAAGGAAGATTACAGAGAGTTAGGCAGGAATTTAAAAAGGAGGTCCTCGAGAGTAGTAATATCTGGATTACTCCCAGTGCCATGAGCTAATGAGGGCAGGAATAGGAGGATAGAGCAGATGAATGCATGGCTGAGGAGCTGGTGTATGGGAGAAGGATTCACATTTTTGGATCATTGGTATCTCTTTTGGGGTAGAAGTGACCTGTACAAGGAACAGAAGTGAGTCAAACAGTCAGGGCAGACAGGGACAAGGTAGGACTAATAAATTAAACTGCATTTATTTCAATGCAAGGGGCCTAACAGGGAAGGCAGATGAACTCAGGGCATGGGTTAGGACATGGGACTGGGATATCATAGCAATTACGGTAACATGGCTCAGGGGTCGGCATGACTGGTAGCTTAATGTTCCAGGATATAAATCCTACAGGAAGGATAGAAAGGGAGGCAAGAGAGAAGGGGGGGTGACATTTTTGATAAGGGATAGCATTACAGCTGTGCTGAGGGAGGATATTCCCAGAAATACATCCAGGGAAGTTATTTGGGTGGTACTGAGAAATAAGAAAGGGATGATAACCTTATTGGGATTGTATTATAGACCCCCCCAATAGTCAGAGGGAAATTGAGAACCAAACTTGTAAGGAGATCTCAGCAATTTGTAAGAATAATAGGGTGGTTACGGGAGGGGATTTTAACTTTCCAAACATAGACTGGGGCTGCCATAGTGTTAAATGTTTAGACGGAGAGGAACTTGTGTGTACAAGGCAATTTTCTAATTCACTATGTGGATGTACCGACTAGAGAAGGTGCAAAACTTGACCTCCTCTTGGGAAATAAGGGAGGGCAGGTAACTGAAGTGTCAGTGGGGGAGCACTTTGGGGCCAGCGACCATAATTCTATTAGATTTTAAATAATGATGGAAAAGGATAGACCAGATCTAACAGTTGAAATTCTAAATTGGAGAAAGGCCAATTTTGATGGTATTAGGCAAGAGGGGTGGCACGGTGGCTCAGTGTTTAGCACTGCTGCCTCACAACACCAGGGACCAGGTTCGATTCTGGCCCTGGGCAGCTGTCTGTGTGGAGTTTGCAAATTCTCCCCGTGTCTGTGTGGGTTTCCTCCGGGTGCTCCGGTTTCCTCCCACAGTCCAAAGACGTGCAGGTCAGGTGAATTGGCCGTTCTAAATTGCTCAGTGTTAAGTGCATTAGTCAGTGACAAATGGGTCTGGGTGGGTTACTCTTCGGAGGGTTGGCGTGGATTTGTTGGGCTGAAGGGCTTGTTTCCACATTGTAGGGAATCTAATCTAATCTAAAAACTTTAGAAAGCTGACTGGGGGCAGATGTTCGCGGGTAAAGGGATGGCTGAAAAATAGGAAGCCTTCAGAAATGAGATAACGAGAATCCAGAGAAAGTATATTCCTGTTAGGGTGAAATGAAAGGCTGGTAAGTAGAGGGATTGCTGGATGACTAAGAAATTGATGGTTTGGTTAAGAAAAAGAAGGAAGCATCTGTCAGGTATAGACAGGATAGATCAAGTGAATCCTCAGAAGAGTATAAAGGCAGTAGGAGTATACTTAAGAGGGAAATCAGGAGAGCAAAAAGGGGACATGAGATAGCTTTAGATTCTCTTTAATTCTATTTGCCAAAGAGTTTTTACAAATACATTAAGGACAAAAGGATAACTGGGGAGAGAATAGGGCCCCTCAAAGATCAGCAAGGCGGCCTTTGTGTGGAGCCGCAGAAAATGGGGGAAGATACTAGGTGAGTATTTTGCATCAGTGTTTAGGGTGGAAAAAGGATATAGACTGTAGGGAAATAGATGGTGACATTTTGCAAAATGTCCAGATTACAGAGGAGGAAGTGCTGGATGTCTTGAAACAGGTATAGGTGGATAAATCCCCAGAACCTGATCAGTGTACCCAAGAACTCTGTGGGAAGCGAGAGAAGTGATTGCTGATCCTCTTGCTGAGATATTTGTATCATCGATCGCCACAGGTGAGGTGCCGAAGACTGGAGGTTGGCTAACATGATGCCACTGTTTAAGAAGGGCGGTAAAGACAAGCCTGGGAACTACAGACCAGTGAGCCTGACCTCAGTGGTGGGCAAGTTGTTGGAGGGAATCCTGAGGGACAGGATGTACATGTATTCGGAAAGGCAAGAAATGATTAGGGATAGTCAACATGGCTTTGTGTGTGGGAAATCACGTCTCACAAACTTGACTTAGTTTTTTGAGGAAGTAACAAAGAGGATTGATGAGGGCAGAGTGGTAGATGTGATCTATATGGACTTCAGTAAGGCATTAGACAAGGTTCCTCATGGGAGACTGGTTAGCAAAGTTAGATCTGAGAATACAGGGAGAACTAGCCATCTGGATTCAGAACTGGCTCAAAAGGTAGAAGACAGAGGGTGGTGGTGGAGAGTTCTTTTTCAGACTGGAGGCCTGTGACCAGTGGAGTGCCACAAGGATCGGTGCTGGGTCCTCTACTTTTCATCATTTCTATAAATGATTTGGATACGTGCATAAGAGGTACAATTAGTAAGTTGCAGATGACACCAAAATTGGAGGTGTAGTGGTCAGCGAAGAAGGTTACCTCAGATTACAACAGGAACTTGACCAGATGGGCTGAGAAGTGGCAGATGGAGTTTAATTCAGATAAATGCGAGGTGCTGTATTTTGTGCCAGGGTTGGAGGATTTGAGCTATAGGGAGAGGCTAACAGGCTGGGGCAGTTTTCCCTGGAGCGTCAGAGGCTGAGGGGTGACCTTATAGAGGTTTTCAAAATTATGAGGGGCATGGATAGGGTAAATAGGCAAAGTCTTTTCCTGGGGTCAGGGAGTCCAGAACTAGAGGGCATAGGTTTAGGGTGAGAGGGGAAAGATATAAAAGAGACCTAAGGGACAACTTTTTCACACAGAGGGTGGCACGTGTATGCAATGTGCTGCCAAAGGAAGTGGTGGAAGCTAGTACAATTGCACCAATTAAGAGGCATTTGGATGGGTACATGAATAGGAAGGGTTTGCAGGGATATTGGCCGGGTGCTGGCAGGTGGGACTAGATTGGGTTGGGGTATCTGGTCGGTATGGATAGGTTGGACCGAAAGGTCTGTTTCCATGCTGTACGTCTCTATGATAGGCCACATTCTTAAAAGTGTCATTGTTTTCAGACTCCTGAAACTGGGTGCAACTTTCTACTTTAATAACTTCACTTGGCAATTTTACCTGGCAGCATGTGTCAGCTTACCCTGGCTACCGTTTCAAATTAGACTACAGATAATATTTACACCATTTTTTTGTCCAAACAATTGTCTCCAAGGAAGGGAAGTACAACAATAGGCTACTTTAGGGTTTCCTTGGAAGCTTTTCCTAATACGTTTATATAGTAACAAGGAGGTTATATAGTTTCTCATAATGGACTGTATCCACATTTTTAAAAAATCAAATATTACTAAATATCCTTGTCAAATATTTTTTAATTGTCAGTTATACAATGTCACATTTTGTCTGTAGAATCTCATACGATTAAAAGGGTTAGTCCACAACGATCAATTCTGGTTTTCAATTAAGAATGATTGTTCAGGTTATATAGCAAGTACTCAATTAAACCAAGAGATTAGAAATTTTGTCAACCAAGGCTGTATTCCAGTACAGATAAGAGTACAGTACATTATTAATATTTGATTTTACCCTCTTTAACATTCCTATATGAATCCACTCATGGACAAAAATAATTGATGTTCCAACAGAAAAACACCTCAGATTTCCTATGTTCTCACCTTTGTTTCTGTGGTACCCATTCATACTAGGTGCAGTCACTCCACCATTCATCATTACAGAACCTGAGTAAACAATAGGGAGACACAACAGTGCACAGGACAGCCAATGTTAGGAACAAAGCTGAGCACACATGCTCCATCAGCAGAATATCACAAGACACTAATAAGCACTACACATGGAGCTGGCTTTCAAAATGCTTTGCATTGTGCAATAGCTGCACATAAACCTTAAATATATTGCTGAAGTTGCAGGAAGCATGGATAATTATAATTTATAATATACATCTATATATGCAGCTAAGCTTTAGTAGTGTTATTTCGTAGACAAGATTGTGGAAAACCCTGCCATATACACTAATGCACAAAGAAAATTAAGCAGTGTAGCATCTTTAAATTCTTTACAAATGCTCATTGCATCTAAAGTGTCAATCTTAATTCAGTGGTAGCACTCTTTTTCTCGGTGCCATGAATTCACATACTACTCCAGAGACTAGAGTATATCATTTAGCCTGACTCACGTATGCAGCACTAAAAGGATAGAGGAATACCAAAGGTGCCATCTTTCCGAAGAGACACGAAAACAAGGTTCTACCTGCTTTCTTGAGAAAAAGACATCAGGGCACTCTTAGAAGAGAGGCAGGGGGAGCTCTCACCATCTCTTGGCCAATACATATAATACCGCTAGAACAGATTATCTCATCTTTTTAGCATAACTGTTCGTAGAGTTTGCTCTATTTTTCCCACATTATAGCAGTAACTACAATCAAAGTACTTTGCAAACTGCAAAGCACATTAAGATTATAAGTGCTGCATAAATGTTAAGTACTTTCCACTTATGAAGGTTGAACTTTGCTACACCAACTACACTTATTTCTTGTTGCTACAATAAATTTCACTGACAAACAGAGAATCACTTTGACCTGAAGCATGGACAATTTCAAGTAGGAATGTATTATCTCAAATTATATGTGGAGGCATTATTAAAATAATAATTGATAACAAGCTTCACTGCTTTCTTGTAACAAGCACTATCAACATATTTAGTTATATAAAATGATCATAGGGTGGAGGAACAATTAACATTGTCTTCATCAGCAAAACGTCTATCTTCATAGAACAACAGAACTAAACTAAAAATTTGAGTATGCTTGTAATAACTTAATTGCTTGCACTGGGCAAAAGCGAGGCATAGGCCATATATTTACTCACTTGGATGGATGTATACTATTAAGAAACATGAAACTACATTAAATATAGGAATAAAAGGGTACACTACAGCTTTTCTAAGATCAAATAATCTACATAGAAAGAGCATACTGACCAAATTAGCCTATGTTGACATGGCAAGCACATAGATCAAATAAAGTTGATTAGAAATCGTGACTTCTTAAATAAAACATTGAAGCAAGTCACAAACAAAGCTGACACATAAGAAAAACTGGACAACATGAAGGGATTAGAAAAGCAAGCAATTTGTAAGTAGTTCTACTGACACACTTGATTTAGGGTGTTATAAAGTTGTTCATTAATTACCAACATGGCAGCATGGCCAAGAATAAGTAGTTGGAGAAAACCCAATCATGACTGTGCCGTCAGATAGTGGTTTAACATTTCCAAAAGGTATGAAGAAATAAAAATCATTCTCATTCACTTTCAAACAATTGCAGATGGCTGAAGGAAAGTTTGAGCAGATAGTTTGTCTGTTTCTTTTTACAGTAAACCATGCATTACACAGGGATTCTAAAATTATTTTTTAAAATGCAAAAACATCAAGTTAACTGCACTTTCAATGATCTTTGCTATTACCTCTTTTACTGGACAATAAGGAAGTATCAGGTGACGTTAACTCCATGATGAGACTTTCTAACTGGGTTCCTTTATGATTTATTTCTTGCACTTGTGGAGATTTTGATGACCAATCTTCCATAAGGATCTGTGAAATCAGTGCAAGCCATTTTATTACATTGTCTAATTGCAATTTTACACATGTATCTTATTTATGTCATGATTTTCACTTTTCCCAGGAGGAAGGCAAATGTTATAAACAAATTTGTAGTAATCATGTTGCCTGAGACCATTCCCCCTTCCATCAGATAATCCAGATAATGGCATGACTAATTTAGAGTTTGAAGAACGAAATAGAAATTCTAATTACACAGCCATCCTGCAAGTATAGATTCAAAATATGTCTTGTTCCATAAATTTGCAAATTTTGTATTTTATTTTCTTTCCACTTCCTCACCTTTAATTGCTGGACCTGTTTCTCCAGCACATCTGTATCAAGCGCAGATTCAGAAGCTGGCACACTAGCCTCTGTTTCCTTTAACCATTTTCTAACTGACTCTACTAGAGATGTGAATTCACTCAGGTGCTGCTGGCAGGATAATGCTTCTTCTTCCCTGAAAAATACAAGCTCAAATGTTTATGTATTTATCACTAGAAATTATGAAAAATAATAAGCTTAGACAAATATGTGAACTATTTTAATGTTTAAACATTTTCTTTATGGATATATTTAAAACACAGATTTTGTTTTACTTTACACAATTTGCAAATTATGATCACTCTGCATCATCTTTGAAAGTGGGGAATTGTCAAGGACAGTGGCAGTGCAGTGGAACAGTCTTAGGAGTGCACGACTTTGACTAGTACCTCTACTGACTGGTCAGTAGCAGGAAGAATTTCAAATTGGGCAAAGGCATTAATCTAGTCAGGTCCAGTCAGGTACCTGCTTAACATCAGTTCAATGGTTATGAAGTTAACATTGATGGGTCGACGAAAGAACTGACATCCGATCCAAGCTTTGTTGTACATCACGGTCACCATTTCTAGTATGCATCAATATTTTCAGCTCCAACTCAGAACACAAAACTATTTTGAATCTGCCATTAATAATAGGTTGCACACTGTTGAGAATTCTACCCATGAAAAATACTTGAATATATCATTCAGGGAGCGACTAATCGTTCACATAAGAATGGAACATTACAAGCATGTTCATTTTTCCTACAAATCTATTGTTTCTTGAAAAAGACATTTCAAATTTGATTAAATTCAAATTAAGGGAAACTTGAGAATGTAAAGATTACTAAACAAATCAACAAAAATGGTTCAGATCTGCAGCTCATCTAACAGTGACAGCAACAAGAATCTGTTGAAAAAAATCTCATCAAACCCAATGTCAAACTGATTGTTGAGGAGATGACAGTGTAATCTGTCAAGGTTAATGAAACCAGAAAAAAAACGGATTTGTTGCCAAAATCATTCATGTCATTTTCAAACAATCTACCTGTTCAACGGTGTTTGTGTAACTATTTCATCAAATTTATTGAGATAATGTTGCTGCTCTGTTCACCTATGTCCAAATGTTCAACTCTGATAAATCGAGCACACAGTTTATAATCCTGAGCTTAGCTTTCAGACTCCACATCACAGCACAATGACTATTAGCTTCTATAACTCCAAAACATTAACTACCCAAAATCCTCACTTTGTCAGATCCAAACTCAAATGGATTCCCAACTGGTATTCCATCATCCAACACGCGAAAAGTTTATCATTTGCAAACGGACATCTTTATTCAATCTTACATCAAGAATTCCTTAGTCAACACATTTTCTTTCACTAATCCACATTAGCCTTACTCCTACCTATAATGCAGATTATTGCTGACATACAAATAGGCCTACACAGTCTTTATTTTTTGAAATAAGGATCCCCACTCTAACTAGTATTGGAGAGGGAGTGTCCAACAGAGGCTGCAATTTGAAGTGACCGCTTTTCACCTTCTGATGCCAGCTCCATAAACGCCCTACAATATTGAAGCAAGCCATTCAGCCCATCGAGTCCACACCTTCCCTCTGAAGAGAATCCCACCCACACCAATCCTTTACCATACCCCTGTAACCCTGAATTTCCCATGGCTAATCTACCTAGCCTGCATATCTTTGGACTGTGGGAGGAAACCAGACCGCCCGGAGTAAAGCCACACACAGACTCGGGGAGAATGGCAACTGTGTGCAGAGTTTGCAGAGGCTGGAATAGAACCCAGGTCCCTTGCACTATGAGACAGCAGCGCTAACCACTGCGCCACCCAGCCACAGGGGATGCATGGACAGTGTGAAGGGGCCAAGTCTTAATTCTAATGCAGCCATGCTTTCTCTCATCATGAACTTAACACTTGGCGAACCGAACATCTGCACTTCTATAACCTCCTCTCACTGAGATGTTCGGCAAACACTCCTCACCCCTTTAACAAGGCTCACCACTTCCTACTTCCATATCTCACCTCCCACCCAACCTGACATGGCTCACTCAATCCCTCCCTCTACCCTTCAATAAGGCTTACCTCCTCCTTCACCAGAGCAATACAGGTCACTCTCCTCCTTCAACCCTGAGGCACACTCGCTGACCATTCCATCACTCACTGCTGCAATACAGCTCACCCTCCTTCAACCCTGAGACACAATCACCAACCATTCCCTCACCCCACAATATAGCTCACTCCCTCCTTCAACCAAGACATACTCACCAGCTTCCCCTGCCTTCTCTCATCCATTAAGTACCAGACTCTTGAAAAATCCCCCCCCCCCCCGCCCCATCCTTCATCCCCAAGACATGGCTCAACTACAAACCCCAACTTCGCCGGCGCTGCCACCTCCCAATCCCTTCAAAGTTCACCCATTCTTTCCCTCACTCCTTCAACAAGGTGCACCCCTGCCTTTTCACTGAACAATAATACAGTAAAACCTAAATTATTTGAACTAACTGAGCCAGGGCATGTTTTGATGTCTGATCAGTGTTTTGATTATCCAAAAACAAAGCAGCTTTGGTTTTATTTACATATTGTTGATTCTTCCCTCACTTGACCCTTTGGTTAGATTTTAGACTCAAAACTAAACCATAGTATATTTTCTGGTATGCACAGCATTTTGCCCTTTTGAAATTGGGCAACAAGCTTGATTTGAAGGTTAAGGAACTCCAAATTTGACTAATTAGCAAATATGCAGTGTTAGAACTCTCACTGGTCTTACAATTATTTAGATTTTATAGTTTGATCATTTTTGGTTTGGAGTTTATATCAGTGAGCTGAAGTTGACCTTTGGACTGTGAGCAGCAGCTTGTTTTAAAAATAAAATGAAACAAACTGATATTTGGCTTACAAGGCCAGGCCTGGAAGTTAATTGCAGGTTGATTCCTGTTCAAAGAATGCTCAAAAGAATGTTCAAAGAATTCTTGTTTAAAGAATATTTGGGTTCCAAAGATGCATTATGCTTAAACAAGTGGCAGATGTTTAAAAGTTAACAGGGGTCTCACAGGGAGACAACCAGATTAACAAAGAGAAACCAATGCTTGAACTGATTTTGAAAGGCAATTAAGTCAGGAGGATTGTTCTGGTTAAAACTTCAAGATAGAAGTTTGATTGCTTCATTGTTATTTTTTCACTATCAACTTACTGAAAGCTCAGAGAATAGCATCTCAGTTACAAATATTAAGTGAACATCCCTCAGAGTCTACAGGAAGCTAGTTGCATGCAGTCTCTCCAGAATCCAAGCAAGATACAATCCCACGTGCCTGTGAGATTACGGATCATGGAGATGGCTTAAGTGAACTGGCCAGTTAGGTCTCATTATTTTTTTCTTTTGATTTATCCTTTATCTGTCTGCATGAGTGCAGGCATTAGATTCAAAAGATTGGACTTAAATCAAATACATTAATTAGATTGCCTGGTTGTTTAGCTTCCTCTGCTGAAGCTATATTATTAATAAATTGTTAAATCTTGAAAACTATAATTCTGGTGTACAGTATGAGTTATTCACAAAGTTTATTAATGGTTATTCAAAAAGTCTGGTTAGGAACCGTTGGGGTCAATTTTGAGGGACACTGAATGCTTTAATTTCACTATGTTGCAAATACATGGATAGGGAGACAGATTTGATTTAGCTGTCTTTGTGTCCTAACAGTAGGAGTTAATTCCTTTACCAATATCTTGATTGAGTATCTATGTTCTGAAGCACTTTAATTAACAATCCATTGCCATCAGGTCATAAATAGAATAAAAACTAGAATTTGTATTGTGACTGGCATCAAAGACAGCATTGATCGATGCTGCCAGAAGTGATGCACTGGAAGGCTCACTACATTATCTTTTATTGACTTTAGTGGTTCCCAGTAGCAACACTGACTGTTGAAAAGAACCATGAGAAAACCTGAAGATTCCTTGCTACATTGCAAATATTTTGCTTTGCAGCAAACTGATTTTAAAAAGGTGTAATTCCATTTTCCAAACTGCTACTTATCAATACAACAATGAAGTCCATGAGTTCAGTTTCATCTTTGAACCACAACAAAGTATAAGCATGAGTTTGGTCCTCAAAAGATACATAGTCAAAATTTGAAACATTTCACAAGAAGCATTCTCGAGAATTAACAGGCAGATACAAAAATAAGTGAAAAACTTAACAAAATACATAATTTGATGCTGTGCCCAGCATAATCCCTGGTAACTGTAGTTGATTTTTCTCTTGATATAGTGCACCATTGTTATTACACAGCCTGCAATCAACTGACCTGGCAAGGAGAGAGGGCTCACAAGTCCCCTTGATGTATCAAGCACACAAGGAAGATTGGTATGACAATCACCACTCTCTGGGTCTGCTTTTATTTTCCAAAAGAAAACCCAGTCACAGTGCAAGCTTCCAAGAGAATCAACAAACGTTGGCTGTCTTATGTGGGCCACGTATACAATTCCAGACATAGAACTGGCGTCTGACAGCAAATCCTGATAGATACTCTGGATAGTTCAAACATGGAGGAGGGGGCTTGGGCTTTATCTTCAGTTGTATAAATTGCATTACAACTATATCCATCAGACATAAGAGAGTGACAAACGGACAGATGGGGAGTGTTAAGAATAATACAAAACATTGTGATAAGAAGTGAATTATGATATTCGTCTTGCCAGTACCAGCTTACTTGATAGTAATTGTTGTCTCACCAGAAATTTTAACTCAACATGCGAATCTCAGGCTAGGAAGCAAAATCTTGAAACAATGCATAAAACATGATCAAGCAAATGTAAATATGACAAAAAAAATACATGAAACACGTACCTTTGGACTGGAACTGCTAAATACCCTCAACTGTGGTGTGCTATGTGGCACATTGTCATCAACTAACAATCTAAAACCTCTTTATATGCAGACTCCAGGGGACAAATTGCAAACACGTGGCCAAACCACCCAAGTTTTTCAAATGGACACAGGTGCAACTAATGATGAGCAAAGCAGTATAAAAATAAAATATTGCAAAAGCTGGAAATGTGGAATAAAACAGAAAATGCTAGAAATACTCAGCTGCTTCTGTGAAGAGGAAAAAAAAAGATTAATGTTTCATCGGAAACATACTTAAAGCCCTTGAAGCCTCATACTAGTGGATTACAGAGTTATGAAGTCAAGAAAGTCTCAACTTAGCAAAGGCACTAATAGTGCCTGTGCTTGCATACACAGCATGCAAATACTTAGGAGGCCTAAAACTAATTCAATTAATGCCAATATCAAACAGCATGCATCATGTCAAATTAATGCCATTACTAATTATGTCCCAATTTAACCACTGAATAAAGGCATTAGATGTGTTAACAGAGGTTTAGTTTATCTTTCTGACTCACATGTGATATATTTATAAAGAGGCAATACACCAAGATATTTTGTTTGGTCAGATGTGACCTACCAAGATAATCACAGATTGTTTTGTGATTGATTTACAAATTCATAAATCACCACAATACTGTCTGGTCACAACGTGCTGGTATCTGTACCACTGAAGCAAGTCAATGACTGGCAGGTGCAGTGCAGTAGTGATATGTAATCAGAGGGTTATTACTCCTAATGTTATTTGGATGCATACAATATGCATAAGAAAGCACTCGCTGTCTAAACAAATCTACTGATTTGCAAGAGGTCCTGGATGATACAGAGATAATGGTAAATTCATTCATGAATATTTTCTGTTCTATGTAACAAAGTGAGCATGTCAATCAATTGCTCCATGGACGCACTTGACAGTTGTCATGTCAAAATTTTGGCACTTTCTATAAATAAACCGTTTAGCACTTCAGTACAAGCTATTCTTTACATCAATAATGCACTCCTGCTCTCTCAATGTCTTCATGGCATTGACAATATTAAGATGTATTCTCTCTCCTGAAAGAATTACATTGCAGGGAAGGACAGATTTTTCTGCAGTACCCATGTTGCCAGGCTCTGTCTATATAAAGAAAAAGAATCTCCTGGACATCTCATCTGAGTTTCAATCAGAGTTTCCCCAAAAATGTAACTGGACAAGTTGACTCCAAATATTAAGAGATTTCCCTGAATTATCAAATAGCACTGTCAAAAGTTGATGCTTTTCTTAATTTAACCCGGGTGGTTTCCATCACTCAAGGAATGAAAGCAAAGCAACAGAAGAATCTGTGTGGAGAAACCAACTTACAATATAAACTATCACTTTTCATTCTAAACATTTA
Source organism: Chiloscyllium plagiosum (assembly GCF_004010195.1). NCBI lineage: Eukaryota > Metazoa > Chordata > Chondrichthyes > Orectolobiformes > Hemiscylliidae > Chiloscyllium > Chiloscyllium plagiosum. Next base: position 27,475,286 of record NC_057736.1, read on the forward strand.
TCCTTATTTCAATCCATCACATTAATGAAATGGGTGTAAATTTGCTTGTTTTGCTAAATATTTAGGCATTAAAGGGGTTGAAATATTGAACCTGAATACTGGTTTATAGTATATGACCAGCTGGCAGAAGTGGAAAGGGATTCTGGAACTGGGTCACTTGATCAGCCTCTTGGATGGAAAATGGTGGAAATAAAAAGGATAGGAACACATCATGTCAAATCTATCTATTTCCAAATGAGTGATTTAACATTAAAATAACAATAATTTACATTGAGATAATCTTCTCAATGCCAAACTATGATATTTTAGTCCAAATGTGTTATTCTCAATGCAGCAATAACACATTAATTCTATGAACTTTGGACTTATGCTACCTACAAAATTAACATTCAGCTACAAAATGGCCTAAGATAAGCCATTTAATAGAACAATGTTTCTTACCTCTTCTTAACATCTTGCTCTAAATGTTTGTATCTTCTGGTCAAGTCTTTGACAGTTTCTGCGAGCTGATTCTTGTCTGTCAAATTGCCAGATGCTGTCAGCTCCTCTGCCAGTCGCTGTAGAGTCTGCAGATCTTCACTTTGCTTTACCATTTCTGTACTCTCCTCCTATGGTAAACATATACAGTCAGATGCAGTTAAGAAAAATAGCATGGCTTCTCTTGCTTATCAATACAAATGCTGGGGAATGAAGTATTATTGTGAACAGGGTATTTTAATAGGATGCTGACTAACTAGAGTGTTATGTCCTGGTTGGCCCAATTGCTGTTACAGTTGCACCCAGAGTTGAAAATTGTGACGCTGTAAAAGCACAGCAGGTCAGGCAGCATCTGAGGAGCAGGAGAACTGACGTTTCAGGCATAATTCCTGATGAATTATGCCAGAAATGTCAATTCTCCTGCTCCTTGGATGCTGGCTGACCTGCTGTGCTTTTCCAGTGCTACGTTCATCGACGCTGATCTCCAGCATCTGCAGTCCTCACTTTCTCTTTACAGTTGCACCCATCCAAACAAGTGGACAGAATTCCATCATACTCATCACTTGTAGGTGAAACAGTTTTGAGGAGTCAGCAGTTCAGCCACTCCCTACAGAATTTTCAGTGTTTTATTTGCTCCGGTAACTATGGCCTTTTGTGTGTATCCAGTTAGGTTTCTGGTCAATGCTGGCCCTATGGTGTTTGTGGTAAAGAAAGGAGGCAATAATATAGTAAGTGAAACAGCTTTTTCTTGCACAGATGTAATTTACCACTTATTAGTCAAACTTGGATGACATCCAGATCTTGTTCCATGCAAACAAAGACCACTTCATTATCCAAGGAATTTCAAATTGAATGACTACAGTCCTCAACTTAGTGAGCAGATCCACTTCTAACTTTATGGTAGAGTGAAGGTCAGCTTAAGGTAGTTGAGTCTGGAACACGGCTTGGCAAGTTAACATATTAATTGCCCATATGTTTAATTGAAGTGCATTAGTGATAAGTTACATCTAATGCTTTTTAGTGCTCATTTTACAAACAAAAAAAAACTGATGGATCACAACTAGAAACAAGTTTACAAGCATCGTATTCACCAGCATTCTCTGTGAAAAATAAGCAATGTCTTTATTTGGATCTGCTCCAGCTGCCAGGCTTTGTGATTTACTGTCCATGAACTGTCCAATGTCCTGTACCAATTTCTCAAACTGCTCCATTTTGGGCAGCAGCTTTCTCAACTTCTCTTCTTTCTCCAGCTGTTCACTGCATACTGCTCCCAATTGGCTGTTCAACTGGTCAAGTTTCTCTTGGAGCGAGGAAGCAGTTGCTCCATCTGCATTTTCAATGAAACCACAAACCATTTCCTGCATTGTGTTGATGTTGCTTTGATGGCTAGCGATATCCTGCTTTAATTTCTAAAAGATTAAAAAAAATTATTTTTGTAGAATGAAAACAATTATGTATCTTAAAACTTCAGTATACATTATAATTTTATTTTAGGAAGTAGCTATTGGTCGTTCCTGTCAGTTGTACTCCAGTTAAATGTAGAGAGAGAGAGATCAATCAAGTCAAACAGAGGGAGAGGGGAGGAAAGGCAGGAGAGGACTAGGGAGAAAAAACAGAAAATAAGATAATAGTTTTAGGTATTCTAACACTACTGCCAGGATAAAAGGTAATATTCACAACGAAACACAAGCTGTCCAAACATCTCAATGTTTATAAAGGAATCTCCTAGAAAATCATGAAAATATAGCAATAGGAACACAAAGTTATGATAATTTCACGGTTCTGTAAAGCACAAGTCTGAGAGAGAACTCACAGTATTTTGGGCAAGGGTATCCTGGATGGCAGCACATGAAGTCAATAAATTATCCTGATTTTTCAAATTCTTTTCAATGTCTTCCAACCAGTCCAGTAAGTTATCCAAGCCTTCTTGAACATTTTGGGACTGAGCACTTGCCATCTGCAACTTCTCACTGCGTTTTGACACTAGCTCTGTCAAGTTTTCATATCTCTGTGTGATACAATCTGAAAAGAACAAAATGTAAATATGGCAACATGTAGCTAAATTTAAAGTTACAGTTTCAGTAAAAGCAGGTTCTACAGTGACAAAGGGAAGTCATTAAAAGTGAATTTTATTTTGTACTTTCAAGTCAGTTGTAAAGTAGAGGGAAGGAGAGGGGGACAAGGGCAAATAAAGGTTGGAGCAGGGACAGTGAAGGGTACAGAGTACGAGCATGAGCGAGACAGGGGGGTGGGAGGGGGTTGTCAGAGACAGGCGGGGGTGGGGGTTATTTGAAAAGAATTTATGTGAAAGGTAGTTGGAGATGAAAATAGGAGGGAGCTGACAATGTGATGGGTAGACTAAGATGGGGGAGAAAATGATTATCCCTGTCTCAAACCTTCAACTCGGCACCGCCCTCTTGACCTGTCCATCGCCTTTCTCATCCATTCGCTCCGAGCAATCACCTTCTCCCCCACCTTCATCTACCTATTGCACTCTCAGCTACCATTCCCTCAAACCGAATCCCCCTCCCATTTATCTCTCAGCCGTCCCAGCACACAAGCCTCATTTCTGATGAAGGACATATGGCAGAAACGTCAATTCTCCTACTCCTCAGATGCCGCCTGACCTGCTGTGTCTTTCCAACACCACACACAATTCTCATCTCCAGCATCTGCAGTGCTTTCTTTCTCCCAGGAAAGGTATGCCAGTTAGCCCATTGATTATGCTCCACAATCCAACAGGATCATGCTGGTATCCTATCACCAAGTCACCCTTTAATTACACATTGACAGTCCTTGTCACTGAATCAGCTTCTTCAGAGCCAGCCCCCTCTGATACTCCTGTTTTTTAGATTAGATTACTTAGTGTGGAAACAGGCCCTTCGGCCCAACAAGTCCACACCGACCCTCTGAAGAGCAACCCACCCAGACCCATTCCACTATACTTATCCATTCACCTACACTATGGGCAATTTAGCATAGCCAATTCACCTAACCTGCACATCTTTGGACTATGGGAGGAGCACCTGGAGGAAACCCACGCAGACACGGGGAGAACGTGCAAACTCCACACAGACAGTTTCCAGAGGCGGGAATTGATCCCAGGTCTCTGGCGCTGTGAGGCAGCAGTGCTAACCACTGTGCCACCGTGCCCTTATCTGTCAGCTAGGGCTCCCTGATTGGACCAGATTAACAACCCCAATCATATTCTATGATGCCCACTTGGCTGACTTTGTTACAATCACTACACATACCTTAGGAAAACATCCCTTCAGTCAGAGTTGTTGGGCTTTCACTTAACATCTTTATATTTCCCCCACTAACATGCCCGAAACCACCAGATTTATTTGGCAGTCTCATATCCATCATGCTTTTATCCACCAAATAAACTCACAAGCAAACCTGCCCCATAAACCGACCAAACAAAATAGTCTGGACAGAAAAACTGAGATTTTTCATTTTTATGCATTGACTATCTTTACTAATTATAGTTTCTGACAAAAGCACTACTTGCGCCAGTTTTTGCCTTTGTTTTAGATTCCAGTAAATTCTTTTATTGCGTTTGTATGAGTTTAAAGTTATTCTGATTTTCAATGAATAACATAAGACTTTTGAAACAGTTGGCTGGTATAGCATGACTCTGACATAATTACTTGCTTCATTATTTTGATACAAATATGTAACTGTGATTGAGAGGAGTCCCTGCACAAAATCCCATTTGGTCCTGTTTTCATTTTCACCATCTCCAAACTAGGTAGGATTAACTCCACAACTCAATGATTTATGAACTTCTCGTGCAGTACTTTCAAACGACTTAACACTTGAACTATGTGCCACTACAGCAAAGACATAATTCAATAAATATGTGCTATACAATACCAGGAGGTTTCTGGCATAACTTGCCTGGATCACTACATCGTTCATAAGTTTAAACTTCATTCTGAACGTAGTTTGTCTGGAACAGTACTGTACTTAAAACAGTATTGCTATTTTATTTTATATGTGGACTTTAACTCCATACAAGTCTTCAGTCTAAAACAATTGATTAGGTTTTTTCATTATTGGTGATATGACAGATAGCTATTTGCAATGGATGTATGGGCTCACAAATGAAAATAAACAAACATATTTGAAACTGTCACAACTTATACCATATTTCTAAAAATGGTTCAGATAGTTTGGAGTTTCTTTCAGATTCATTGTGAGTACTGAAGAAACTTGCAGTACTTGTTGATAGGAAATATTGTTTTGTAACTATACCTGTTCTTTGCTGAATTTGATTCTGGTTCAGAATCAGGTCATCATCCAAGGACAGTAATGATTTTGCTGCTTGCTGTAACTTCTCTACACTGACTTGATGTTCATCTAAGTCTTCCTGAAGCACCTGTAATTACACAACTCAGTGAGACATCCAGAGCATAAATTTATAATGATTCCAGGAATTGTACACAAGCAGTATCACAAGTACAAGTAAAATACAAATTACATGGTAACTAAAATCTTAAATAATGTTCACTGAACATAATTTGAACAGCTTCAATAATCATAAATAAACTCCAGCAAATGTGGGTAGCACAGTGCTCAGTGGTTAGCACAGATACTTCAAAAGCACCAGGGACCTAGGTTCGATTCCTTAGGCATCTTGCTGTGTGGAGTTTGCACATGCTTCCCACGTCTGTGTGGATTTCCGCCGGGTGTTCTGGTTTCCTCCCACAGTCCAAAGACCTACAAGTTAGGTGGATTGGTCATGCCAAATTATCCATAGTGTCCAGGGATGTGTAGGTTAGGTGCGTGAGTAACGGGAAATGTAGGGGGGGGGTTACAGGGAAAAGGGTATGGGGAAAGAGTCTGGTGTGGAATGTTGCCCAAAGGGTCAGTGTGGCCTGTTTCCACACCTGTAGAGATTCTATTTCTATGACATAAACTCTTATCTAGCATTTAACGTAGGAAAGTGTCTCAAGGTACTTTACAGGGTTTGGGTTTCAGTTTGACTTTTATCATTATTCTTTATTTTAGTTGAATTTTTATTCAATAGCTCCTCTTCGTGGCTTGATATATTAAAGCATAGTCCAGTTTTCCACTCTCATACAGAATGGAAGGCTATTAATGTGTTAGAAATAATCTCAATTGCTTTTGATTAGGGAAGGGAAAAATTAGCTGAGGCTTAGTCTTCTGAACGACATCCAGTAGCTTGGAATATATTAGGATGATATTTGTTAGAGCAACAAATTGGGTACCACTTAAGTCTGCTGACAGAGTTTCGTGGTGCAGAAAATATTGAAAAGGCTGTTGCCGACAGGCACCATATTCATCCTTCAGGGAAAGGGAGGAGAGAAAGTTGTCGAGATTAAAGACTGTGACATGGATTAAGAGTTCCTGCAGGATTTCTTCTAAAACTAAATAAACATTAACTGCCAGTGTTAAACCAACAGTTGTAAAATCTGGATTTGTCACTGTTATTCTACAGACAAAAAAACATTTAATAGCAGCATGTGTACTGTATCATACTGTACTGTAATGTCCTTAAATCAGTCACCCTTTTAAAATTGTCCAATTTATGACTACTATCATATGTCTCATTCCTGCCCTCTGAAGTGGTGTAGCAAAGCACTCAATTCAGCAATTAATGATAGGTTATAATTGCCAGCCAAGCTCACATCCCAGAATATATTTTAAACTTTTGACAATGTGCCTTTGTATAAAGATCGTGATTTAGCGAATTTAAAAACTATTGCACACTATCCTGCTGCCAGGATGCTTCTGGCTCTTCAGTATTAAATCAATCTTACACAATAATTTATACGGATGATAAATTTGCCAGATTTAATTTGCTATATGGACATACAGAGACAAAATTTCACATCACGAGGTTATATTTACCCTTACAAGTTTGTACATAGTTCCACCTTGACGTCAGGAAAGCTCAAGAAGGAAAACTGGAGTGAGCACCTGGCAAATTCAACTCAACATTTGCTCTGAATGATTTCCATGTTGGCAATCAGGCACCAACACCTCGGCGCATGCTCCATGGACACTGGCCACATGCACCACATGTTCAGACATTGGCAGCCAACATGTGCCAAATTAAGGAAACCCTCAGTGCATATCTCAGGCCTACTTACAGAATGCTTTGGCTCTTTAAGGCTGTATCTCGTGCTGCTCTAACAAACTAAATTGCGCAGGTGGTATCGCTAGACTCTTTCCTTGCTCTCAGTGCTCACAGTATTCCTGTCTTGCATTGCTTTTTTGTGCTTCACTGCTGTTTGCCATACCTCTTTGCGCACACAAAGTCAGGAAGCTTGAAATAGCTGTCAGCAGGCCTCTGTAAAGTTAAGGGGAGAACCTACACAAGTTTTCTTGGCACAGTGAGTCAAGGACAATCTCCAATTCTAGTGCAGGTTCTACCAAGGCAGTTAGAATCAGGGTATTCTTTTCATAAGATGTGAGAAGCCATGTGACGCAGGATGCCTTGGCTCATTCCACCCTGTTGTTACCTGTTTTCCTCATGGATTGAGAGAAGTGGTGGTACTTCAGAAGATGAAAATGAGTGACACCGTTATTACTGTTGGTGCAGGTGGGAATGTGGGTGTGTAGGAAGTGCAGAAGACATGCAGAGTTACTGGTGTTCAGTTCAGTGACAGTGAGTGAGGAAGATTTTGCAGACGATATTGAGAATGGTGGAGTATGAACTTTGGTGGAAGGTAAGCACAGTAACAGAGATAGAGTGAGCATGAGCTATCAGGGAGATAATGGTGGAACGTATCCTGGCGAATTGGAGAAAAGTAGACATTGTCCTTCTTGTAGTCTGGCCATTCCTCCAGATGGGGAAAAAATAAAAAAAGAGTACTTTAAACCCAGCTGGCAACCTCTGACCAAGTTGGGATTGTCTGGGGCTATAGACTCCACAGCTGGCCCTGGGGGAAGATGAAGAGGAAGTCCCATATTGGCTCCATTCTGTCCAGAACCCTGCCTGCAAAGCAGGGGTCAAATATGCCCCATCTGTCATATCCAGGGTAAAAATGTCAGCATGCATGCAGGGCAACCCCGCACTGGCAGTGTGTGAATTGGTATACAATGGATTTTTAAAGATGGTATGGCGTAAGAGATGCTGGTGAATTCCAGCTTGTCTGAGGGGCGAGTTGTTTCGGAAACAGCACGTGGATAAGACAAGGCAAAAATCAGATGTCAGGGATGCCAGCACAGTGGAGGCTATACAGCTGCGCCAGAATGTACAACCTGGTTGGTTAAGGAGGAAAAGCCAGATCTTCTTAAACCATATACCTGTGAAGGTAAAGTTTACTCGCGTAGGCCAGGAGCAGCAGGCAAAGAGGTAACAATATTAAGAGATACAGGATCCTCTCAATCTGTGATGTTGCGAGAAGATATATGTACCTCTGAATGACTACTAGTGAAAGAAATGCTAGTGAGTGGAATTCATGATGAGACAAGTAGTGCTCAGTTATGTAGAATGAGGTTAGAGTGTCCAGTGAAAAGTGGAGAATTGGTGGTAGGAGTACTGGAAAAATGCTCAGCTTCAGGAATACAATTTGTCATTGCTAACAATATAGTCGGTTCACAGGTAGGAGTGCTGCCTACTGTGGTTGAAAAGCCAGTGGAAAATCAGGCAACTGAGGTATGACAGGAAGTATATCCTGGGACTTCTCCTGACTATGTGGTAACAAGGTCATAAAGTCACCAGTTGAAACAGGAGAGATCAAAGAATACAAACAAGAAAGATGAAGTGGAATTATCAGAGACCTTGTTTGATTGTCATATATTTGCTCTTGTTTGTGTCAAAGTAGAAATCTAGATGTAGGTTTGCTCACTGAGCTGGAATATTCATTTTCAGATACTTTATCACCATACTAGGTAACATCTTCAGTGAGCCTCTGGATGAAGCCCTGGAGGTGTAGCCTATTTATATTTATATGTTTGGGTTTCCTTGGGTTGGTGAAGTCATTTCCTGTTCGTTTTCTCAGGGATGGGAAATGTGATCCAAGTCAATGTGCTTGTTGATAGAGTTCTGGTTGGAATGTCATTCTTCTAGGAATTCTGTGCGTGTCTCTGTTTGACTTGTTCTAAGATGGATGTGTTGTCCTTCCTCATCCGTATGCAAGGATACAAGTGAGAGCAGGTTGTGCCTTTTTGTGGCTAGTTGATATTCATGTATCCTGGTGGCTAGTTTTCTGCTTGTTTGTCCAATGTAGTGCTAGTTACAGTTCTTGAGGTATTTTGTAAATGACATTAGTTTTGCTTGCTGTCTGTTTAGGGTCTTTCAAGTTCATTAGCTGCTATTTTTGTGTGTTCGTGGGCTACCATGATGCCAGGAGGTTTGAGTAGCCTGGCAGCCATTTCTGAGGTGTCTTTGATGTAGGGGTGTGTGGCCAGTGTTTCTGGACACGTTTTGTCTGCTTGCTTGGCTTTGTTGCTGAGAAATCAGTGAACTATGTTCATTGGGTACCCATTCTTTTTGAATAAACTGTATAGGTGATTTCCCTCTGCTCCACGTAGTTCCTCTGTGCTGCAGTGTGTGGTGGCGCGTTGAAATATTATTATAAAATATTATAAAGTTATAAAATATATTAAAAATCTCAACATTGAATTAGTGCAGGAGTTGGCTAGGCAGCATTTAAAAATATCACAGCATACAATGAAACAGGAAGCAGACAAGAAATCAAAAACTTGCTACCAGAGTTGAAGTGTTCACGTTACTTCCAGTGATAGGTAAACTTTAAAAGCAAAGGTTAGTGGACCTTATCAAGTCAAAAGGAGGTTGAGTGAGGTGAACTATTTAATAAGGACTCCAGACAGAAAGAAATCTGTCATGTGATTATGCTCCCCCAGATCCATTCCCTCTGATTAATGCACCTAACTCTATGGGCAATTTAGCATGGCCAATTCACCTGACCTGCACATCTTTGGACTGTGGCAGGAAACCGGAGCACCCGGAGGAAACCCACGCAGACATGGGGAGAATGTGCAAACTCCACACATACAGTCACCAGAGGCTGGAATCGAACCCAGGTCCCTGGCGCTGTGAGGCAGCAGTGCTAACCACTGAGCCACTTAAGGACAAAAATTACAGACTATTTAGGTGGAGCTTATTATTACAGCCAATCAATTTGAAAATTGTACATGTGGCAAGACGAGAAAACGTGACTGCTGACACATTGTTGAGACTTGCATGAGGCGTTCAGTGACAGGAGTAAACAGACTGAAATAGAATGTAGAAGTGTATGTTTGCATGGCTATAGTCAGTGTAATGTATATTTATTGCAGTATACTAACCATGTACGATTAAAGGAGTTTTAAAATGAAGCCATATTTGGATATTGATGGTTCACTTTTTTTTAAAAAGGGGGAGGTGTTACGATGCTGACCCTTTAAGAAGGTTATGTTGCCCTTGGTTTTTTTCAAAAAGGGTTTGTAAAAGGCAGAGGTTCTGGTCAGTCAGAGGCTATGCCCAACAGAGATTACCTAAGACAATAATTAGGGATAAGGCTTTCAGTTTTGTTTTTGAACACACTTGTACAATAAAAGGGGAGCGGCCAGTTTCCCTAGACCAGAGATTCCTCTAGTTTGGTTTTGTTTTATCTGGGGACCGAGAGAAACAGCTGCTGGAACGATAAGAGGATCCATTCAGCAAATGATCCCTAGCTGATTTGCTCTGACATCTCTCTTGTAAGAACCTGTGTTTGAATTTACCATTTCACCAAGACATATGTTTATAGGGATGTTGCAGGAAAATTAGAACAGCATTATTAAGTTGTGATAGAATCGGTTGGGTTTTCAGATAGGTTAAATTATTTTATATTCTGTTCTATTTTGTTCATGTTTCATTTGGTAGTCTGTAAATAAATTCTGTTCTGTTTAAAACTGAATTATTTGACCAACTGCATCACTCCTGGAATATCCACTTTAATCTGCTAAACAACTAGAAAAGTTAGGTCTGGGCTACCTTCTTGAAATGTTTTGTGGGGGTCTGGCCTGAATGGCTCCAGAAAGACTACAATATTAAAGCTCCTCACAGATATAGATCAAAATTGACATTGCACTAGCTCAAAATCCAAACTCCAAAATAAATCATAATATGTTTAAAAATATCACACCCTCCATCACAATTAAGTAGTAATTAGATAGTGTTTTTGGGAAAAATCTTACATCCCACTGACATTAATAATAATTTCCATGAAGTGAATCAAACTGGCTAAGATGTCAGGGATGCTGGGGACCTTTATGGGAAGCAGATGGATCATCCACTTGGCATTTATGGGCAAAGGGGATTACAAATGTTTTGGCTTTGTCTTTTGCGTTGATGCACTGGGCTCACTCATCTTTGAGAATGAAGATATTTGGGGAGCCACCTCCAAAGTGTGTTGCTTAATTGTCCACAATCATTCGTGACTGGATATGGCAGGCCTGAATAGCTTACATGTGATCCATTTGCACAATTGCGTAAATGTCTATTATATACTTCTTCCACAGATTGGTATACAACTAGTCCACGTATGGTAGCTTCACCGGGTTAATGCCTCATCTTTCGGTAGTGATATTTCTGGCACACCCTCCTGCATTCACTTTAGGGGTTTTAATATTACTGTTTATAATACATAATATTACTTTGCAGTTTTTACAGTTTTGCCTTTACAAGTAAAGAAATCTCTATATTAATATTTTTAGAGTGAATGGTTTTACCTTGATACTCTCAAGCTGCATCTGCAGGCTTTGTGGATCAGAAGAAATTGTTTCTGACAGAAGCTTGTCTCCAGTTGTCTCAGAGTTCTCTAACCACACATCCAATCCGTTGGAAACCTCTTGGAAATGTTGGTATTTTTCCAACATACTTGTCAGGTGACAACTAAGTTTATTGCACTGTGAACCAAGCAAATAATTACATGGATTTTTAAAACTCTCCTTTTTTTTTAAAATGGCACACTGTCGGTTTTGCATAATTCAATGAATATCCAACCCACAAGAAAAAAATACACTGCCACGTGTTTTTGAAAGTTTAATTAATTCATAACACTGCATTTGATACTTTCAGCAGCAATATCTTTTCGAAAACTAACGAAATAGCAAGGCTGATAGAGCACCATCAAAAATGCGCAAATCAGAAGAGAGAAGACTGGAATCAAAAGTGATGCAAGACAGGAGGACACTCAGTTTAGAAGAACTATCCAATTAGCACAATTGCTTGGCTGTTGCTCTATAAGCCTGGATATTTTTTCTCTGTCAATTCCTTATCTAGTTCTTTTTAGAAAGTTATAATGGAATCATCCCTCATAACTCCAGAATGAACTCCACCACCTTCTCAGACTTATCCCAACATCATTTCACTGTTATGCGCACAAGGAGCAGAAATGTTAAAATAGGTGGGTTTTTAGGGTAACTCCCAGCTATCAGACAGCTTCAAGAAGAAATGAACTTTTCTGCAAGCCCAGTCTGTGTTGTACTAAGCTAGGAATAATCAATGATTAAACAATGATGGCCCAAAGTGGGAAGTATTCTATTTCACTCCACCAACCACTTAATTTAAAGAGGATACAAAATCAAAAGATTATTCTTTGATTTACAGGACTAGCATTTAGAAAATACAAAATAAAAAACAAAATTACAATAATTCTAAATGTCTAATTTTCAAATTGAACAATATCAATTATGACCAGCAGCTCAACAATTGCCTCAATTTTCAATATGTTGTGTTTTGGCTTTAATTTTCTTTGAAGTCGAGCCTGGTACAATTATACTTCCCAGGAAATAAAGGTTTATTTACTAGGATGCTATTACTTGTTGCAGTTGCTTGTGCATAATTGAAGTGACTCGGAGCACTTAAGATGGTCATAACAGACAGGCGATAAAATAACAGGTTACTGTCTCCCATGCCAGTATTATTTACAAGACATCTGAACTACGCAGGCCCCCACGACATTGTCTATTTAACCACATATTAACCATTGATTTATCTTGTGTTTTTCTGGAATTTAAAAATATAATCTAAGACATTAAATATCTTTCATTTCCTTAATGTAAAAGTATCTTACTTTGGAATGAAGTGTGTTATAGCGATGTTTGGCATTTTCCAACTTGTTCTTTACTAGTGTGCTGGTAACAGACGGATCAATGGGGGTCTTAAAATTTTCATTTGTATTGGTCTCAGCAAAAGCATCTGCAGTATCCAGGACCTTTTGTCCGGAGATTGTGATATATCTTAGATCTCCTTTATGAGAAATAATATCCTCAGAGAAACTCTTCTGTCTTTGCAGTTTGATTTGTAATGAGTCGCTGTCCATTTCTCCAACTTTCATCTCTTCAAGTTCATTTTCAGATTGGATTAGCCAGGCCTCAAACTCGCCATAATCTATTTTTACAAAAAGGTATCAATTATACAGATATCGTTATAATGTTGGATTAAATCTTATGTTTTGGAAAGTGGAAACCATTAAAAAGAAATCAAATTATTTAGAATTAATTCTATCTCAGAACAATTACTACAGCTAATTCCAATCATGTTCTCGAAAACTAGTGTTTCATTTAAGTTTATTCACAATTCTTTTCACTTCAAGTAAACAGGCTTCTTTGAAATTCGGAAAGCAATGTGATTCATTCACCCACCTTTTAGAAATTTTTGGAGTTCTTCTTGCAGGACCTGCACATGTTTCAGTTGAGTTTCTGTCTGCAAAACTGCTGTCTCATACTGTACCTTCAACTCATTTAGACTATTCTGCAGTCGCTCTTTCTGTTCTGGTGAAAGGTTATGGCTGTGCTTGTCCAGGAAGGATTGAGCTGACTGCGTTGCCAATAAGAAATCTTGCTGTTGCGATAACAAGCTTTCAAGACTGACCTGAAAGAAAGGAATATAGATCTGCCTACAAAGGAAAATCTAAGTTTTCATGATCCAAAATCTTTTTTCAGGAATTTAGGTCTCTTTAGTACAAGATCAATTGAAATATGATAAAACAGTCTTCCTGATTTTCAGTAAAAGAAGATGACCAGACATTAAACAAACAAGGCCCTTGGGGTGGGGTGAGGCGAGTGATGTTGGAGAGAGAGCGAGCGTGCGAGAGGACAGCGCGCGAGAGTGAACAGTTATTTATTGGAATTTTAACTTGCCAATAGACATAGTGACAAGTTTCTTGTCCTGCTAAGGATGATGGGCAAAACCTCAGTGCTCCAGGCAGTACACGGGTATAGGAAATGATTAGTAAAAAGTACCAAAGATGGCAATTTATAAAGGAAGGTGCCTCTTTGGCACATTTTAAAACATTTAAGAAAGCAGATAAAGCAGCCAGTCCAGCACAGAGGGCAGGGTAGACAGGAACTCCTTTAAAAGGAAGCAATTTAGTTGGGTACATGCCTACAGGCAGTTGAACTAGTCTCATTCAGACTAGGACACTTGGTTCAGATTGGAAAATTCCCAGTAGACATGTTTAGCCATTTTTAACATAAACCTGAGCAGATATGTTATGATACACCTCTACAGCAGGAAGGACTTGAACCTGGGCTTTCCAATCCAGAGACAGGGACATTACCCTCAATCAACCTCCTCAATCTCTGTTTGACAAGACTCTTAAAGAGCCTAACTGCCTGTTCACCATCAGACCAGATACACTTCGAGCTCTGGAATTGTACCTGCCTCAGGAATGGCGTCAGAAAACCTGAAGGTTATGAGAATATAAATAACACACACATTTAACACCTTATAAAACAAAGAATTGTGGATGCTGGAGATTTGGAACAAAGAAAAACAAACTGCTGGAGAAACACAGCAGATCTGACAGTATCTGTGAAGACAAAATAGAGTTAACGTTTTGAGTCCAATGACCCTTTTTCAGAATTAGAGGTAGCTAGGAAAAGGTGGTAATATACTAAAGGTGGAGCTAGAAGGGAAAGAGGAATGAACCAAAAAGCAGAGAAAGTGGGCTCTAATCTCTACCGTTCTCTCTCACACACCCCATCATAAATACCACCTTTGCTAGCTGCTTCTAGTTCTGAGGAAGGGTCATTGGACTCAAAACATTAAACACTTTTCTCTCCATAGGTGCTACCAGATCTGCTGGGTTTCCCACACATATACCAGTTGTTTCTGTTTGATACTTAAAAATGTGTTGCTGGAAAAGCACAGCAGGTCATGCGGAAAAGGAACAGGAGAATCGATGTTTCGGACATAAGCCCTTTTTCAGACTTATGCCTAAAACGTCGATTCTCCTGTTACTTTGATGCTGCCTGACCTGCTGCGCTTTTCCAGCAACATATTTTTAAGCTCTGATCTCCAGCATCTGCAGTCCTCACTTTCTCCTAGTTTCTGTTTGATATTAAGGGTCAAGTCAATATAGCAACAGAGATCATCTTGTTATGCAACTGTTTTACAAAGTGCTCTAATCGGAAACAGACTGAAATATTCATACCTTTAGTGCTTGCTGCTGGTGGTTCAGACTTACACCCATCTCAGCCACAGTATTTGTTCCATCATTCGGGCCCTGTAACTGTAAATCATTTCTTAATGCTTCTAATTTGCCACCTTCATACTTTAAGCTCGGTTCTTCCTGAAGCAGTACATGTTGGGAACACGATGCTGCCTGCTGTTCCATGGCTGAGAGCCACCCTAAAAGGCCATCTATTTTACCCTTGTTTTCTTCAAATTCTTTGACAGCTTGAGCCTATAAATAATTACATTTTTAAAGTTAATAGCATTTGAAGAAAGATAAACTTATGTATAAAATCTAGAAAAGTTGAAAATTGTTAAGAACTGAAATGATCATTAAGAAGTTTGTGGGTTGGATTTTACAGCTCCCGGTGGGGTGTGCTGTTGGCAGTACAGGAGTGGGGGTGACAAAATATTACACGTGGTTAATTCCCTGCCATCTTGGTTGCTCTCAAACTGCTCCCAGAATATGCTGGGTTGTTGCATGACAAAAAAAAGGCAATCTACATAATATTCTTAGATAAATAATGCAACTGCGATTGAGTTTCGTACCAAGCCTTAATATTACATGGCCCATTTCAGATGTGGGCAGCACGGTGGCACAGTGGTTAGCACTGCTGCCTCACAGCGCCAGAGACCCGGGTTCAATTCCCGCCTCAGGCAACTCTCTGTGCAGAGTTTGCACATTCTCTCCGTGTCTGCATGGGTTTCCTCCGGGTGCTCCGGTTTCCTCCCACAAATCAAAAAAAAAAATGTGCAGGTTAGGTGAATTGGCCATGCTAAATTGCCCGTAGTGTTCGGTGAAGAGATAAATGTAGGGGAATGGGTCTGGATGGGTTGCGCTTTGGCTGGTCAGTGTGGACTTGTTGGGCCGAAGGGCCTGTTTCCACACTAAGTAATCTAATCTAATCATAATAAATGTGTCTTCATTTTGGGCCTATTTGCAATTACAGAAACAACTACTTCTCAGTTCTACTGGTGCTGGGACTGTAAAAGCTGTTGGATGAACTGGTTGGCGATCAGCTCAAGAGTGGGACTTCCTTCCATTGAGTGACATATTTCCACTCTCTACTATTTAGTCTGCACCATGTCGGACTGTTACAGGCCGGCTTTTTTAAAAAAAAAATTGCCGGCATCTGACATTTGCAACAGATTTCAACTTCATGTTTTAATCTACAGCATTCTAATATAGATCACACTGTCATAATCCTGATTACTATTTATAGGTTTGGTATTTGCAAGATTAAATCACCAATTTTTATGCAGCTGTAAGAGGTAAGCAATAGCAAAGATGTAATGATTAAATTACTGTTACCACATTCATGTCTTTATCACTGCTGAGTGTCTGAGTATCACTCTCCAGTGCAAGAGTGGTATTGGTGGCACCCTATCAACAATGTGTATTACCTTCTCAGTTTCTTGCTGGACAGCTTTTGTTAATGCATTGTCAACTTGCTTCTGAAGTGTGTCAGTACTTTGACACAAGACTTGGTGCTGAGCTTTTACTTCCAGTAATTTTGTTTCAACTGCTGTCAGTTCATCAGAATCTAGCTTGCCTTGATTCTCCTCCAATAGACGTTGTGTGGCTTTGGTTACATCCTCCACCACAGAAGCATGTGATTGCACATCTTTTCGCAAAGCCTAAAAAGGGAACATAGCACCAAAAATCAATAGAATAGCATTTCTGCACAAGACAATTAAAGTACACTGTTTGCATCATTCGATTTCCAGGGTCATGATTTAGAAACACAAAAGAGGAGGAGTAGGCCATTTAGCGCTTCAAGTCTGCTCTGCCATTCAATGTGATTATGCCTCATCATCCAACTCAGTGCCCTGTTCCAACTTTCTCCCCATATCCTTCGATTTCTTTAGCCTTAAGAATTCACTGAGTAGAAAAATGTGTTGCAGCATTAGTTGCAATAAGTGATGGTCTGGTTTCATTCATTTTTCACAGTCTAGATTCCATTTAATTGCATTTGTACTAGTCACAACTACTCCTGTGGTAGTGAGGTTCACATTTTAGCCAGAGTTTTGTTTGATTTTCCTATTGGACTTGCTAGTATTGAACTGTATTTCAGCATAGGGTTTGATAGCCCAATGTCAGGGCAAAAAATGGGACCTAAGCCCATATGTACTGGCAAAGGCTCTGGCTCTGCAATTTTACAATAGTTGGTCTCCCAATTGACCGCCTGCTGGCCAATCAGACAATTAGGGAAGGTATGGGAGTTGGATGCAGCCAGCAGCACTGCAATAGTCTGTCAATTAGGCCATTCCTGCAAATCTGATTCCTAACCATGTATGCATTGTGTGTGTGTGAGAGAGAGTGCGTGCGAGTGCGTGCGAGTGCGTGCGTGCGCGTGCGAGTGCGTGCGCGTGCGAGTGCGTGCGTGCGCGTGCGAGTGCGTGCGTGCGCGTGCGAGTGCGTGCGTGCGCGTGCGAGTGAGAGAGAGAGAGAGTGAGAGAGAGTGAGAGAGTGTGAGAGAGAGAGTGAGAGTGAGTGAGAGTGTGAGTGAGTGAGTGAGTGAGAGTGTGAGTGAGTGAGTGAGTGAGTGAGTGAGTGAGTGAGGTGAGAGTGAGTGAGTGAGTGAGTGAGAGAGAGTGTGAGTGAGTGAGTGAGTGACTGTGTATATGATTGTGCGTGTGCACATATATATGCACATGAGGGGGGGGCAAGGAGACAGATATATTGCTTGGCAGCCCTCTGCTGGAAAGAAATGGGGACCCTTCTTGATCCAGAACCTCACTGTTTCACTGGATGTCCCACCACCCAGTGAAAGTCAATGTCTGTTTACTAATTTTTAAAGTAAAAGTTGTTACCTCTCAACAAACTTCAAGAAACGAAGACAAAAAGTATATCATTCAAGATCTGTTGTGTGTGTGTTTGGATGACATTAACTTAAACTAAAACAACAGATAGGTGGTCAAAAAGTAAGGATGTTTTATTCCTGTAAACTTGCAATAACTAACCTGAATTGCGCTCTGATGCTGATGAAGAGCTGGCAGGTCACTCTCGCCAACTGCCACCTGGTGACTGGCTACTCTGCTAGCTGTCTGAGCCAGCCATGTACTGAGCTCATCCAGTTTCTGCCTACATTCCTCTTGTTGTTCTTGCTGTGCCTGAAAGAAGACAAAAAAAAATTACATGCCTAATTCCTGTGCCTGTAATATTAGTCTCAGAACAGTTGCCTTTAAATAAAACTTTACACTGTCTATAGACTACTTCTGCATGAGGGCAATACACAGATCTGTGCAGATTTTTGACGTAGAAGGTTCTAAAGCCATTTTTATTAAATATTGGTGGATTATGTCTAAGTCGACACACAAGTTAAACACAAATACGGAACAGCTCGTTTAGTTAATTAAAATATATTGGAAGTTTACAACAATCACAAATTCAAATCCAAATATAATTCATAATGAAATAGGCATTTGAAAACCATGTTCGAAAGGTAATAAGTTTGTGATCTTTAATACAAGGTTTAAATAGGTTAATTTAAATTTTATACTACTTGTATGATACTAGAAAGAAAATCTCATGGGTTTAATTGCCAATAAGAATTTTATGCATTATGGGATCTAGATCTAAGGTCACTACACATTCAGAAATCTGCAAAGAACATCAGTTGAGCCAGTTTGATTTTTGAGTTGGTTGAACATGAACTTAGTTTATTTGTCTCTCCATCTTTTGTATACGCTTTAGCGACCATTGCATGAATTAGTAAAATTGAGCAGGATGTGTCACACAAATACAAGGAGTGTATCAAAGCCACAATGTGAAAATGTCACAATAAAATATTTTAGAAGCAGTGCAGGATCAGTTGTTATTGAACAATAATGACAGGAACTATAAGCAGTGGTTTTGCAGTTTAAAAACCACAGTTAACACTTGAATAACCATTTTCAGATCCACTACAAAGAATTATCTTCATTATAATGTGAGCCAGGGCGAATTACGGAACAAAAGTATCTGGAAAAGCAAGGCAAAACAGGTTACAAGATTGACAACAATGACCATTGGTTAGAGGGTTACAGATAGCATTGCAGCTGAACAAAACACACAAGGATAATCTACACAGCATGTTAAAATACTGCCAATATGATGAAATGTCTAATTAGAGTGCAATTTAATCCAGATTAAAGACTTTTGGGTTGTTTTACGATTAATCTTGTTATGGTCAAAGTCAATTTCATCAAGTTTATGTTTCTACTAGGAGTTCAAACTTCTTGGGATATTTTTAATACTTGGTCGTGCCAATTTACATGGCCCCATTCAATTTAATCCATCACACTGAACAATGATTTTTCATATCAAGTGTTCAGCTGCACTTAGCGAAATATTTCCAGTTTTCTCATCAAATAGGTACTAGTGTATCTTCTTTCTAATTGAATTCCATTGTTGATTTACATCCTGTGTGGTAGCTACTTGACTGGACATAATATGCACAGCAAACTGCTTTACTTTTTTACCCCTTTACCTAGTTAGACCTGAATTGTTCAAACTGGGCATGTCTTAATGTTCAAGATAATAAAACAGTACTGTGTGGCTTTGACTAACCAAAGCCGTTTATCATTTCTAATAACCTAATAATTCTAATAACCATCATTTTAGTATTCACAGTTGGAAACTATTTGAAAATAAACAGAACTGCAGTTATTTTAGTAATACACAACAATGCTTTCAGGTAGAATTGCAATTGATTCAAATCACAAAGAACATTACTAGTTGCTTGCCCCTCCTTAACAGGCAATAGTTGAATGCATTTTGAAAATAAATTCTCACTTTGTCTCTAGCAATGTTAATATTTTATTATAAATAAGAAACTATGATTTCCTTTTCCTAAGGTTGAATATATCCTTGTGCTTAAAGTTAGTTGCTGACTGGTCCAAACCTTCTCGAACTCCATGGAACCTTTGTCTTGAAGGTGAAGATCTAATGCTTCTATTCGTTCCAAGACATTTTCAGAGGTTTCCCTAAATGATCGCTGGAGTTCGTTTAATAGTCTAAGCAATTGCCTGCTTTGTTGAGGGGTTAGGTCTTGGGCATGTTCAGAAATAAAGAACTGAATGTCAAAAGCTGCATCATCAATAACTGGTTTAATTTGTGACAGTGATTGTTTCAGTTCCTATAAGGGAGGAGGAGAAAGTGAAAGAAAATAAATTAATGTTCACTTGAAACCCAAAGTGCTATAGCATAATCTACATTTTAGAACTGCAGAAAATACTTGGAATATTTTAATGAAAATCATTGTACTTGTTGTGTTCTTAAATCTCATCACTTACAAATAATTACAGGTATATTGTAACTGAGTTACATACACCCAAGATGAAACTTACAGGAATTAAACAAAAAGACATAATTATACTGTCCATCTCTAAAACCTACTGCTGGGAGTTGTCCACCAGTAGTGGTATGATACTTTACCAATTTCCATCACAATGCCTGACCCTTTAGGTAGATGTTATGTCAAGAAGTTGATGTAACACAACTTATTGAGAATGCTGGCTTCCTTGAAAAATTCAAAGCACAACTTCACTTTTAATGCCATGATTGCTTGAAAATTGAATCGAGTTTCAGAGAAAGCTGGTGGAGCCAAAAAAGTATCAAATGAGGACATCCAAATGAGAAATTGAAACAGAAGTAAGTGCTTTTTAACACTACATGCAAGAGAGACAACAGGAAACCTGCTACATTAAGATTATTCAGCAGTCCACTTGGAAACTAATGTTATCTATGAAATTAAGATGACCCATTAAATTCAAGGTCACTGGTAAAAATATGAACAAACTTGAGACTTGCAAACATCCAAAATTCATGGGTTGCTTATTCATTCAACCTGCTCAAAGTATTCAAAAGAAAAATTTTGGGAAGATTTAAATGAGGGAAGTGAAACTAGATCTTTAACAGAAGAATAATGTTTTGAATGCTTTAGGTTCAAATAATAAACAAACTATTATACTTCAAGTAACAAGGAAAGAAAATAAGTGATGACAAACAACACTAAGAACATAACAGCTCAATAAGATTAGAAACAAGTGAAACAAAATAATTTTCAAAGGCAGCAGGAAAGGAAGTGCTGAAGATTGGAATGCAGCTGTGTTTTCCATGATGGAGCATTTCATAGGAGGCTATCGTGCTGTTTAGATATGAGGAGAGGTTATAAAGCATAGTTGTCTTTTGATGCTTTCTGAGTATGCATAAAGTAAAAACAATTTAAATTGGAAATATGAATGTCCTTTGAAGGAGGGTTCAAATTCAACCAACCAGTCACCATTCACCAAAGTATTAAATCAATAAAGGTTGTGTGGAATATTGTTCAGCAAGTTCTAGGATGTTGCCTGAGGGTGTCTATTAGAAAAGAAAAAAAAGATTTCTTTCTTGAATATTTCATAACTTAAGATATTAAATCAGAATATTGTGCAGGTATACATTCAAGAAACTGGAGCGTTCACATCTTTGGTCAAGTAATATTACCCAAGGAATTTGAAATCAGATGACATGGAGGACCTGAGCAAGCCACTGTTTTTAATCAAAACAAAACCAGAAATTGTTGGAGAAGTTCAACAGGTCTGGCAGCATCTGTGGAGAAAAATCAAAGTTAACCCTTCCTTTAGTCACTGGATGCAAAACATTAACTCTGATTTCTCTCCACAGATGCTGCCAGACTTGCTAAACTTGTTCAGTAATTTCTGTTTTTGTTTGATTTCCAGCATCTGCAGTCATTTCAGTTACTTACCTTCTTAAAAGGAAATTAGACTGGAGGAGTTTGAAGATTTGCACACAAAATAAGAATGCATAAAGAAAAATATCAGGTATGAATTTCTGGTCATTGTAATTAATTGTTTTGAACTCTTGTTTCATGAAACAGATGGGTTCTGGTGGGAAGTTATTTTAGTAAGGAATCAACTGCAGGAAACCAACTTATCCTCAGAACATTAATTAAATTTTATTTAAACTTTCTCGAATTTTCCTCGGGTTTGTAACACTATTTTTGTACTGCATGCATGCTATTTACTTATGGGTTAATTTGAAAAGTGAGTCAGTCATTTACCTTATATTGCTGCAGATTCTGTTTCAAGATTATCACATCTTTTGACGTCTCAGATTCGGTCTTATGCACAATTTGTGAGGTTTGAATTAATAAGCCCATAAGTGCTCCTTGTTTCTTTTGAAGATGTTCATATTCAGTGATTACTTTATTCTTAAAAACAAAAGACAATGGTTAGTACTACATACCTTTGACATACCAGTTTAACTTCTGGTTTATTTCGTATCCTCAATAACATGGTTGAAAATTATGTCCTACTTCCATTCTCCAAATTACTCTTGTGCAAGCAGTTTTATTTACTTTTTTTTTGTCAAAACTCCACAATTTCTAATATAGTCACTACTTCAAGTAACGTAATTCAGTTGCATATGGCAAATTATTTTCTTTTTTGCAGGAAAAAAACTTTTCAATGAGATTTTTATCCACAACTTCTCATACCTAGTATGCATAAGTTTTGAATGAGCATTAATTACATCTGTTTTCCATTATATAATTACAGTGGAACAAGTCAACTTCTGTAACTTTGTTTTTAACTAACTGCCAGTGGTTTGACTGAATATTGATAAAACTCATGGAAGTCAAGTGAGCTTTATGGACAAGCAAACCTGACTGTGAGCTTCATAATGGACAGTTTAAAAGTATTTTTCAGGGCACCTAATGAACACGTTTTACAAGATAAATAATTGGACTAATTCCTGAATTAAAATCTTCCTCACGGAGCTGCGAAACTAGAATTCTAAAATGTATTCATCTTCAGGTACTATCCAATTATCTCATTAAACAAGTGCAAATTTTGTCAATATGGTTGAGAAATAATGGTGAATTACTCCCATCATAATTTTGGTAATGATACAGGTTTAAACGTAACATTGTGCCAGCTGTTGCAAATTTGATCAAAATTTAATTTTTCAGTAATTAAGGGAGGAAATAAGGTGATCAGATGGCTGAAATTGTGCCAATGACATAATGCTCATCGGTTTTGTTGCAATTAGGTCGGTAACATTCAAATTGAAGATTGTCCAAGGAAAAGTATTTGAATATACACTTCTCTCGCTCTTAGTGACTTGATTTAGTTTATTATTTTTAATTTCTCCATTTCTTATATCCCATGTTAACATAATTACCTTATCATCTTCTATGATGATGTTCAAATAAAAATTCCTTTCCAGCTTTCAACAATTTCCAATATATTTTAACTGGTAGGAAGTATAATTGCTATAACCTAGGATAGTTTTTTTTTGTCAAGTGTGGTGTGCTGGAAAAGCACAGGTCAAGTAGCATCAGAGGAGCAGGAGAATCGACGTTTCAGGCATAAACCCTTTCATCAGGCCTGATGAAGGTTTTATGCCCAAAACGTCAATTCTCCTGCTCCTCGAATGCTGCCGGAGTTGCTATGCTTTTCCAGTACCACAGTCTTGACTCTGATCTAAAACATCTGCAGTCCTCACTTTTTACCCATAGGTTTTTTTTCCTAAAGACAAAATACGTTTATACAGTGTGTTCTGGAATCCAGGATGAATCAATCCTTGAGGGTCAAAACAATGACAGTGTGAAACATCACAATGTTTGGTTTAGAAATCAAAGACAAAATTAGTCAGATGCTTTCTGACTCATGAAATTTCAATGGCTGACTAAATATAGCTTAAATGGTACTGTTTTATATGCCGTTGCATTGTTTTGGAACTTTGGGGGAAAAAAAAGTCAAAACAACAGCAGTGCAGGGGAGAGAGAAAGAGAAAGAGAAAGAGAAAGAGAAAGAGAAAGAGAAAAAGAGAAAAAGAGAAAAAGAGAAAAAGAGAAAAAGAGAAAAAGAGAAAAAGTACCACCTTTGCTGTTTGAATTCATGTATCGCTGGACATCGGAGTGCATCTGGGAAAATTAACAAACAGTGAAATTCACAACTAATCTTGGAGGAACTGTTGGGCGAAGTTCACAGCACAGAATCAGATAAGTTAATTGTTGTTTTAAGTCTGTCCA
>NC_057736.1:27500847-27650412 GCF_004010195.1 Chiloscyllium plagiosum
AGATCGAGTGAATCCTGGGAAGAGTACAAAGGAAGTAGGAGTACACTTAAGAGGGAAATCTGGAGGGGAAAAAGGGGACATGAGATAGCTTTGGCAAATAGAGTTAAGGAAATTCTAAACGGTTTTTACAATTACATTGGCAAAAGGGTAACTAGGGAGAGAATAGGGCCCCTCAAAGATCAGCAAGGCGGCCTTTGTGTGGAGCCGCAGAAAAGGGTGGAGATACGAGTATTTTGCATCAGTGTTTACCGTGGAAAAGGATATGGAAGATATAGACTGGAGGGAAATAGATGGTGACACCTTGCAAAATGCCCATATTACAGAGGAGAAAGTGGAGGTCTTGAAACGCATAAAGGTGGATAAATCCCCAGGACCTGATCAGGTGTACCCTAGAACTCCGTGGGAAGCTAGAGAAGTGATTGCTGATCCTCTTGCTAAGATATTTGTATCATGGATAGTCACATGTGAAGTGCTGGAAGACTGGCTAACGTGATGCCACTGTTTAAGAAGGGTGCTAAGGACAAGCAAGGGAACTATAGTCCAGTGAGCCTGACGTCGGTGGTGGGTAAGTTTTGGAGGGAATCCTGAGGGACAGGATGTACATGTATTTGGAAAGGCAAGCACTGATTAGAGAAATCATGTCTCACAAACTTAATTGAGTTTTTTGAAGTAGTAACAAAGAGGATTGATAAGGGCAGAGCGATAGATGTGATCTATATGGACTTCAGTAAGGTGTTCGACAAAGTTCCCCAAGAGAGACTGATTAGCAAAGTTACATCTCACGGAATACAGGGAGAACTAGCCATTTGGATACAGAACTGGCTCAAAAGTAGAAGACAGAGGGTGGTGGTGGAGGGTTGTTTTCCAGACTGGAGGCCTGTGACCAGTGGAGTGCCACAAGGATTGGTGCAGGGTCCTCTACTTTTTGTCATTTACATAAATGATTTGGATGCGAGCATAAGAAGAACAGTTACTAAGTTTGCAGATGACACCAAAATTGGTGGTGTTCTGGACAGTGAAGAGGGTTACCTCAGATTACAACAGGATCTTGATCAGATGGGCCAATGGGCTGAAAAGTGACAGGTGGAGTTTAATTCAGATAAATGCGAGATGCTGCATTTTGAGAAAGCAAATCTTAGCAGGACTTATACACTTAATAGTAAGGTCCTAGGGAGTGTTGCTGAACAAAGAGACCTTGGAGTGGAGGTTCATAGCTCCTTGAAAGTGGAGTCGCAGGTAGATATGAGAGTGAAGGTGGCGTTTGGTATGCTTTCTTTTATTGGTCAGAATATGGAGTACATGTTGGGAGGTCATGTTATGGCTGTACAGGACATTGTTTAGGCCACTGTTGGAATATTGCCTATGTAGATTCTGGTCTCCTTCCTATTGGAAAGATGTTGTGAAACTTGAAAGGGTTCAGAAAAGATTTACAAGGATGTTGCCAGGGTTGGGAGGATTTGAGCTACAGGGAGAGGCTGAACAGGCTGGGGCTGTTTTTCCTGAGCATCGGAGGCTGAGGGGTGACCTTATAGAGGTTTAAAAAATTATGAGGGGCATGGATAGGGTAAATAAGACAAAGTCTTTTCACAGGGGTCAGGGAGCCCAGAACTAGAGGGTATAGGTTTAGGGTGAGGGGGGGAAAGATGTAAAAGAGACCTCAGGGGCAACGTTTTCACACAGAGGGTGGTATGTGCATGGAATGAGCTGCCAGAGGAAGTGGTGGAGACTGGTCCACTTGAAACATTTAAAAGGCATTTGGATGGGTATATGAATAGGAAGGGTTTGGAGGGATGTGGGCTGGCTGCTGGCAGGTGGGACTAGATTGGGTTGGGATATCTTGTCAGCATGGACGGGTTGGACCGAAACATCTGTTTCCATACTGTACATCTCTATGACTCTATGACAGTTCAGTGACTGTAAATATAAAATATTGAATTTGCAACAATTCACTTTAAACCCCAACTTTCAGCATTAATTAGTTAAGCATTCCTTGATATCTTGCTATCTTTCTACAGGCTAGCTGGTGGATGAACTGCAGACCAATCAAGCAAACATCTTTGCAAATAAATAGCCTCCAAGACTGATGAAGGACAATACGAAATAAATTAAGCTTTTCAAGAATTAGAGTTAGATTTATATGTTCACTGCATTCTTTCAATCAGCTCACTTTTTCAATTGCCAATAAGTTTGCCAGAGATCCATGCCAAGCTTTTGACACTTCACGGACAGAGGTAAATGATATTTGCAGGTTTTTTGAGTCTTTCTCAAGCGCTCTCAATAACTGTTCAGGCACATGTTGTGTGCATCCTTCAAGTAACTTATTTATTGATGCCAGCTCTCGCTCAATCAGGATTGATAGCTGTTCCAATTCCACTTCGAAATCCTGAAAACGCAATGTTAGAATTACTAAAATATTACCATTCTTAAAATGTGTATAAAGTCAAATAAACAAGTAACAAAGGAAAATGCATTATATTGTGTAACAACTAGGTTTGAAGCAAAGAATATTCACCTCTGCCAAGTGGAACTGTTCACGAAGCATGGTAAGGTTGGCACCAGCTGGTTGCTGCTGCTTAAGTCTGACCTCAACATCCAATACAAGAGAAAGGTAACTGACGAGATTCTCATCATGTTCCAGGCATTGCTGTTTACTATACACGGGCTAATGACACAGGCAAAATAAGTTAAATTGACTTATAAATTTTAAAACTCTTAAGCAATTTCACTGAAGAAAATTTTAATTTGTACTGATTTTAACCAATTTGTCTGGAAAACCAACAAAAAGCTCCTGTTGAATTGTATTTAGAATTAGAATTAGAATTAGAACCCTTACAGTGTGGAAACAGGCCTTTCGACCCAACAAGTCCTCACCAACCTCCGAAGAGTATCCCATCCAAACTCATTCCCCAAATACTCTACATTTACCCCTGACTAATGCACCTAACCTACACATCCCTGAACATTATGGGCAATTTAGCATGGCCAACTCACCCAATCTGCACATTTTGGATTGTGGGAGGAACCAGAGCACGCGGAGGAAACCCACTCAGACATGAGTGTGTGCAAACTTCACTCAGACACAGTTGCCTGAGGCTGGAATTGAACCCGGGTCCCTGGCACTGTGAGGCAGCAGTGCTAACCACTGAGCCACCGCATACAACATACAAACAGTAAGTGGAAGATTAAGATAATTGTAGCACATTACGTATGTGGCCCAACATGTAAACATGTTACTGGGCCAACCTTATTATTTTTATAATCATTATTTCAGTTATATAAACTTTTGGCCAATTCA
Source organism: Chiloscyllium plagiosum (assembly GCF_004010195.1). Lineage (NCBI taxonomy): Eukaryota > Metazoa > Chordata > Chondrichthyes > Orectolobiformes > Hemiscylliidae > Chiloscyllium > Chiloscyllium plagiosum. The sequence goes on from NC_057736.1 coordinate 27,504,143, forward strand.
TCTTGTTGAAACATTACAATGTTATCAACTTCAGTATTTGGTCTGAACAAATGAATTTCTGGGGCATTAGTACAGGAGTTCCTTACAAAACAATCTAGTGCTACTTTATTAATAACCACCCTTTCTATCATAGGATTTCTATCAGCTTCTGCTAACACTGAGCTTTGTTCACATAACATCAAAACTATAACAACTCATGTGAACCTTGAAAATACCTTTACCTGGACTGGCAAGTGGCAGATGGATTCAGTGTTATGCAAATACCAATTAATGACTGACTATCTCCACCAAGAAAAAAAGCTCACTACCTTGACCAAGTCTTCCCTTAACCTTCAATGCCACCAGCACATCAAACACCACTTTGTCTGACATAAAGGGCACTATAGGAATCAAATACCCTAAAGAACCTCATGAGAGCACAATATTTTAAGGCAGAAGCGATGGCCTAGTAGCATTATTGGAGGTGGTCATGCCTGACATTTGTGTTTTTAATATGACTTATCTCTAATCAGCTCAAAGAATCGTCGAAAAGTGTGGTGCTGGAAAAGCACAGGTCAGGAGAGTTGATGCTTTGTGTATAAGCCCTTCAACAGGAAGGTTGAGGGGCAAGGAGGCTGAGAGATAAATAGGGTGGCGGGGTGGGGTTAGGGGGAAGACGATAGGTGGATGCAGGTAAGGGGCAATTGTGATAAGTTGGTTGGCAGGGTGGAGTGGATAGATTAAAAGGTAGGACAGGTCAAGAGGGTGGTGCCCAGTTGGAGGGTTGGATCTGGGATGAGGTGGGGGAGGGGAAATTTGGAAACTAGAAGGCATTGCTGTGTGATCAAGTCAGGATGTTGTCCAGATTTTGCTGTATAGCAACAGCAACAGCTTCATTATCGGAGGGCTGTGTATTTATCATCAAACAGCCACAATTCTAACCTGTGTTGTTGAAGGATGGACATTGAAGTGACTGAATATAACTACCTGAAATACTATCTTCAGGAATTCCTGCAGCCTTGTCCACAGGCTTAGTTCCAACACTGGAGGTTGCTTGTGCAAGCTATGAACCTAGCTATTTCTGATCAGAGTGAATGACCTTAAATGACTGGATATTAAGGCTGCTTCCAATTATTTCTTGTCAAATGCTACATAGAACATAACAGCGCAGTACAGGCACTTCGACCCTCGATGTCGCACCGAGCTGTGGAACCAATCTGAAGCATATCTATCCTACACTATTCCATTTTCATCCATATGTTTATCCAATGACCATTTAAATGCCCTTAAAGTTGGCGAGTCTATTACTATTGCAGGCAGTGCATTCCACGCCTCTACTACTCTTGAGTAAAGAAACTACCTCTGACATCAGTCCTATATCTATCACTCCTCAATTTATGGCTACGTCCCATCATGCTAGCCATCACCATCCGAGGAAAAAGGCTCTCACTGTCCATCCTGTCTAACTCTCTGATTAGATGTCTCAATTAAGTCACCTCTTAACCTTCTTCGCTCTAACAAAAACAGTCTCAAGTTCCTCAGCCTTTCCTCATAAGGCCTTCCCTCCAGGCACATTCAAGTAAATCTCCTCTGAACCCTTTCCAAAACTTCCACATCCTTCCTATAATGGGGCGACCAGAACTGTACGCTATACTCCAAATGCGACCGCACCAGAGTTTTGTACAGTTGCAGCATGACCTCTTGGCTCTGACACTCAATCCCTTGACGAATAAAAGCTAACACACTGTATGCCTTTTTACAACCCTATCAACTTGGCTGGCAAATTTCAGGATCTATGCACATGGATACTGAGATCTCTCTGCTCATCAACACTACCAAGAATCTCACCATTAGCCCAGTATTCTGTTTTCCTGTCGCTCCTTCCAAAGTGAATCATCTCTCACTTTTCCACATTAAACTCCATTTTCCATCTCTCAGCCCAGGTTTGCAGTTTATCTACGTCCCTCTGTAACCTGCAACATCCTTCAGCATTATACACAACTCACCAACCTTAATGTCATCTGTAAATTTACTAACCCTGTGGGTGGCACGGTGTCACAGTGGTTAGCACTGCTGCCTCACAGCGCCAGAGACCCGGGTTCAATTCCCGCCTCAGGCGACTGACTGTGTGGAGTTTGCACGTTCTCCCCGTGTCTGCGTGAGTTTCCTCCGGGTGCTCCGGTTTCCTCCCACAGTCCAAAGATGAGCAGGTCAGGTGAATTGGCCATGCTAAATTGCCGTAATGTTAGGTAAGGGGAAATGTAGGGGTATGGGTGGGTTGCGCTTCGGTGGGGCGGTGTGGACTTGTTGGGCCAAAATGCCTGTTTCCACACAGTGAGTAATCTAATCTAATCTAACCCGTCCTTCTGCACCCTCATCGAGGTCATTTATAAAAATTACAAATAGCAGTGACCCCAAAACAGATCCTCGCGGTACACCACTAGTAACTGAACTCCAGGATGAATATTTCCCATCAACCACGACCCTCTACCTTCTTTCAGCTAGCCAATTTCTGATCCAAACTGCTAAATCACCTCAATCTCATGCCTCAGTATTTTCTGTAATAACCTATCGTGGGAAACCTTATCAAACCCTTTACTGAAATCCGTATGCACCACATCAACCGGTTTACCCTCAGCCACCTGTTTGGTCACCATCTCAAAAGAACTCAGTTTGTGAGGCAAAACCTACCCTTCAAAACCGCGTTGACTATCCCTAATCAACTTATTCCTCTCCAGCTGATTATAAATCCTATCTCTTGTAACCTTTTCCAACACTTTACTCACAACCGAAGTCAGGCTCACTGGCCTATAAATTACCAGGGTTGCTTCGACTTCGTGAGGAAGAGGGCAACATTTGCTATCCTCCAGTATTGTGACACTATTCCTGTAGACAATGATGACAAAGATGAAAGCTAAAGACCCTGCAATTTCCTCCCTGGCTTCCCAGAGAATCATAGGATAAATCCTATCCGGCCCTGGGGACTTATGTATTTTCACACTCTCCAGAATTGCTAGCACCTCCTCCTTGTACCTTTCTATCAAGGATAACTACTTTCCCCTCATCTCTGGAAGTTAACTTATGTCCATGTTTTGGTCCAAGGCTAAAATGAGATCTGGAGCTAAGTAGTTAAGAGACGGTACACAAAACCATCTCAGTTAGCAAGATGTGGCTAAATGCCGATTGATAGCATTATCTGTGTTCCAATTTAGGAATCAATTGTTACTACAATATCTCCTCTGTTACAGACCTCCCTTTCTTACCTGAAGAATCTATAGCCTGGAATATTGAACTGACAGTCCCACCCCTCTAAAATTAATTCTGTGATAGCAATGATATCATATCCCTATGCGTAAATCAGCAACCTCAACTCATCTGCAAAATTTCCTACGTGTAAATAAACATCAATCTTGCCATGCTCCCTTGCACCTTAACTTGATTACAGATGCTGTGCCTTACAGACTGACTTGTGTTTTTCTTCTGTTTGTCTTATCCCAATTGCATCTTCACTCTATCACATCCTTCTGCTAAAGAAGTTTAAACCCTCAGCAATAGCATGAGCATGCCTCCTCTCCTTTTTATTTATTTCTCAATCTGTACTTGATTTGCCAATAAGTTCATTATCTGAACCCTTCTGGTTCAGCCTCTTATGCTCATTAACAATGGTTCAACCTGCTCGTCTAAGGAGATACAAGTGCTGCCCTGTTCAGGTAGGTCCAACGTTCTCGAGTGATTCTCGTATCCCTACCTCAGAGCCAGCTGACCGAGGTTCAAGTCCCATCTGCAATAACATCGCTTGAAGTTACATATCTTGGATTCTTAATTTGCAGCAAACTGCCTTACAAGGTCCAATAAGTAGTTTACGGGCATGTGCAGAGGTAATGAGTAGTGCCTGACTGCAACGTTTGGTCCAGTAAGTCAACAGAATGTAATATAATCAGAAGGCTTTGTATTTGCTCGAGAGAGAAAAGGTAAACTCTTTTGTAAACACTCAAAGAAGTTGTGAAATTTATCTTTGGAAACTGAGTCAGATAAGCTTTGAACACCAATTTATCCTCCTTTATTAATTACAATATAGTAAATAATAGTCTAGATGCTTCATAGGAATGTTGTAAAATAGAATATAGCATAGCTGCATAAGGAGATATTATGGCAGGTTTGAGGAGTGTCTTAAGAGAAAAACAAGACAGAAGGGCAGAAACGTGTAGCGTCTAGCCAACTAAAAATATGTCCACCAATAGTGAAGCAAATAACATCAGAGAACATAAGAGGCCAGAATTAGAGAAACACTGCTATTGCAGAGATCTGTAGGATGAAGGAGATCAGATGGAGGGATTTGAAAACCATGATGAGAATTCCATTGCTTGACCATGAACCAATGTAGTTCAGTGATTATAGGAATGATAAGGGAACGGGACTTGGTGCAAGTTGAGACATAGGCAGTCGTAGAATCAGAGATGTACAGCATGGAAACAGACCCTACGGTCCAACCTATTCACGCCAACCAGATATCCCAACCCAATCCTGTCCCATCTGCCAGTACCCAGCCCATATCCCTCTAAACCCTTCCTATTCATATACCCATCCAAATGCCTTTTAAATGTTGCAATTGTACAAGCCTCCACCACATCCTCTGGCAGCTCATTCCATACACATACCACCCTCTGCGTGAAAACGTTGCCCCTGAGGTCTCTTTTATATCTTTCCCCTCTCACCTAAACCTATGCCTCTAGTTCTGGACTCCCCAATCCCAGGGAAAAGACTTTGTCTATTTATCCTATCCATGTCCCTCAATTTTGAAAACCTCTATAAGGTCACCCCTCAGCCTCCGATACTCAGGGAAAACAGCCCCATCCAACCTGTTCATCTTCTCTGTATAGCTCAAATCCTCCAACCCTGGCAAAATCCTTGTAAATCTTTTCTGAACCCTTTCAAGTTCCACAACATCTTTCCAATAGGAAGGAGACCAGAATTGCATGCAATATTCCAACAGTGGCCTAACCAATGTCCTGTACAGCCGCAACATGACCTCCCAACTCCTGTACTCAGCAGTGTTTTCTATGATCTAAAAGTTTACAGAGGGTAGAATGTGGGAGACCAACCAAGTAGTGCATTGGAATAGTCAAACTTAGAAGTATCAAAATGAGTGAAAATACAGAAAACCTGTCCTATATACAAACTATATTAAATTGCCAGCAATTTGTATAGGAAACTGCATATTTTAATCCTGTGATCAAACTTTGGGGGTGCCAAAGTTTTTCTCATTTCAGCCATTAGTCAAGTCATTTCATTTTGACATGAGATTGCTTAATATTGTCATTCTACTATAAAGGAACAATAAATTTTGACTCATTGACCCACAGTAGCGTACTGCAACAACATACTGTAGTTTTTCAGTTTTGCTTCTTTACTCATTCCTGGGTTGAGGGCATTCCTGGCTAGGCAGCATTTACTGCCCATCCCTAATTGCCCAGAGGGCAGTTGAAATTCAACCACGTTGCTGTTGGCCTGTAATCACATATAGGCCAGACCAAGTGAGGATGACAGATTTCCTTTCTTAAAAGGACAATAGTGAACCAGATAGGTTTTTCCAACAATTAGCAATGGATTTATAACAGTCATTAGATTCTTAATTCGAGATATTTGTTGAATTCAAATTCCACTGTCTGCCCTGGTGGAATTTGAACCCAGGTCCTCAGAATGTTAATCGGGGTCGCTGGATTAACCATCCAGCAATAATACCATGAGGCCATCGCCTCTGTCTGTTACTGTATATTAGCAAAATTTCTATTCACTGTAAATGTGTTCATTTTTATCTTCAACAATTTCAAACTAATGCTAATGATCCATTAATATTACAATCAAGGTTCTAAATATTTGCATCATCTCATTTCACATTTAGAATATAACAGTTTGCAAATACTTACCTTTAAATCAAAGGTATAGGTTAGGCCAGAGAAACAGATCAGCAAGGTGCAAAATCAGTAATTCCACAGAGCAGCAGTATGTGATCTCACGGACATTATTCTTCAATCATATTGAAGATACCAATCTAACTGTACAGTACTACATTCAGCAGAATATTAAAAAGCTAGATGCTAGCCTTCAGTGAGTTAGAGGTGGGAAATCATACAGGAAGTCACACACTTCTGTCTATTATTTCACACTAATGGACTTGATATGGAACAACACTCAGAGGAGCCTAGTCTACAGTTAGATAATCCTTTCAGTTTGGTTTAAGTAATCGAAGTGTGACAAGGCAAATAAAATAAAAACAAACTTTTTTTAAAAAATTGTTCTTCAATATGTTATAGCTACCTGCTTTTCTTCCTCATCTGATCTGTTCACAGTACTTCTGGTATCTTTGTTATCTCCTCCTTGCTCACTCAAATTCATAAATGTTAGTTCTTCAGTTTGTTTCTGTAGGAGGCTTTCACTGGTCATCTGGTCAGTTTCAACATTGTCCACGATAAGGACACTCTTATTAGCTGCTTCAGAATTCATTGCAATGTTCTGGCCCAAGGAGTTATTCAGCTTTTGACCAAATTCAGTCTTTTCCTGTTCATTTGTGCATGCTATTGATCTCTCACCTTCCCTTAACTTTGCGATGAATATTTCTTTTGATTCTGGACACAGGTGCTTATTTTTTGAAAGTATTATTAAGTTTTCATTTATTGTGTCGTTAGTTAGAAACATGCTTTCTGTGGGCACAACAGATCGTGCTGTTTTGCTTGCACTGGAAAGTTTACCTTCATCAGATATTTTACCTGTTAATTTTTCACTTTGCTCTAGATTTCCTTTTTCCTCTGCTTCTGCATTTGATTCTTCAGTGTGCTTAACATTTGTTGCCATTCCAAGAAACTTCATTTCAGATACATTTTCTACATCCAGCTTTGGAACTGTTTCCTTGTTTTTTCTTAAAAGTGCATCTCTCTCTTTATGATTCATAGGCACACACTCTATTGAGATTTCATCTTCCAGTTGGTATCTAGCCAATTCATTTATTCCCTTTGCCCCATAATTAGGAAGATCTTTTATACTTGATAAAATCAGTTGTTCCTTTTCTTCTGATTTGGGTTCTTTCCTTTCATTATCCACAAAATAGATTTCTTGAACACCCTTACCTTCTAAATTGTGAGAAATTATGCTTTGTGTTCCATTTCTAGAATTATGATCATTTCCTTCCGTGAACTTTGGACAATCACTCATTTCCAAACAAATAACATCCAGTTCTTTCTCCATAACATTTAAGCATTCCTCTGAACCATTAGAAAGCTCAATTTCTTCTTCAACCACTTTGCTAGCATCTCCAAATTCAGTCTCTTTGTCCATACACACCAAAGCTTCTTGAGCAGCGACTGTCAGTGAACTTGTACTATGAGTAAGAGGTAATATATTTTCTTTAACTGCCATTTTATTAATTTTAGGTGCTATAGGCACTTCAGGTAACAAAAGCGCTTCACTTTTAGAACCGACTACTTTAATTTCACCACTCAACTGATCTTCAGTATCTGCTCTTGGAAGGAACATAGAGGTCATTTCATTTGAAGATAGTTCCTGGAAAGAGGTTTTTTGCATTATGGGTTTAACAATTTCTACCATCTTTGCAGCACTGGTCTTGTCAGGATTAGGGTATTCACTAAGAAAACCTAAATTGAATTCGATTTCCTTGGCCATGTTTTGACTAATAAGACCACTTGCAGCTGCTTGAACCAGTGGTACCTTGTCTCCAGTAAGTGCATCAAATATTCCACCATTCAAAAGTTGATTGGTAGCAATAATCTTCAGCATGTTGTCATCTAATAGCCCATATTCTGTAGCTTTTGCAAGAGTCATTCGGTTACCCGTCGCCCTATCCACAATTCCACCACTATCAGCTTGGGCCTGCAGCAATCGCAAAACTGGCACTGGATCCACTTTCTTTGCTTTTACTGCTTCAGCAACAGATAAAGTCTTGCCAGAGTCTTCATCTACAATTCCTGTAAAATATTTGACCTCCAAATATCTCTTGCCAGATTCCATGTCAATTTTTCCTTTTTTTATTAACTCTGAATAAGGTAATATCACACACTGTGCAGGATCCACAATTCCTTCATTCATTTCAGGAGAAGCCATTGCCTTTTCCATTATAGATGTTTCTAACCATCCTTGCTTTGTTGCTTGAACTATTGTCAGATTTTTAGATGTTCCTGGTTCTTTGAACCTTCCACTCAAAGCCTGGAGTTCTTTCACCTCCAAAACAAAGTCTGAACTCACAAGGCCTAATGTTACAGCTTCAGACAAAGTGATTGGTTGCATTGTCTTAGGATGGAGATACACATGTTGACAAGCTTTCTCTACTTCAATTAATTCATCAGCTACGTCTTGGTCAACTAGGCCGCATTTTGTTGCATCAGTTACAGAAAGTCTAGTTCCTGATGTGTGATGGTTAATGCCCCCCAAAACAACCTGTTTTTTCAAAACATTAAGAATGGTTGCTTTATCAAGGATACCCCTTTTTCTTGCTTCAACAATAGAGATGCATTCTTTTGTCTGAGGATCCACTATGCCATTCATTTCCAGCTGTAATGAGATCTTTCTCAGCCTTGCATTATCATCAGATTCCTTTCCTTTAATGGCCTTCTCCAGCTTGGTCAAATTATCCAAAGGTGCATTAGCCACCAAACCCATTTTTGATGCTAAAGTCACAGATAACTGTTTATCTCGTTTTAAGTCAATGATTCCACCGGAAACCACTTGTCCCTCCAGGATCCTAGCTGCAGTTTCCTGATCCAGAAGGCCGACTTCAGCTGCATCTTTAATGGAGCGTATGGAAGAGTTTTCTGAATCAATTACACCACAAATAACTTTCTCAGAATTAAATATCTTCTGAATCAACTGTTCATCCACAAGTCCTTCATCTATTGCCTCAGCTATTGTAAGTGTCTCATGGGTTTGTGGATCAAAGAAGCCACTGAAGATGCAGAGTTTTTCCATCAGTTTGAGAGCAGTGTGGCTTTGCAGCACCCCTTTGGCCACTGCTTCATTGAGTGCTAGTTTTTGTCCTGTTTGATCATCAACAATGCCTCCATGTTGAAGCTGGTCAATCAGAAAATTTAATGCCAATTTCTCTTCCAAACATTCTTTGGTTGGAATGGACTTTAATGCAGGTTCTAAGTATTGGACAGCTTCTACTCCTTCATACTGCTCAGAATTTTGCCCATCAGATAGCTGTTCACTTTTACCTTTTATTGTCTCATTCAGATTACCTTGTTCAATTTTTTCTTCAAATAATATTGGTTCACTCGTGCTAGCATTTATCAGAGAAGCATCTCCGTTATAAGTTTCAGCCATATTTTTTACTACCAAGCTATCATGAGATTTTTGAAGTGACGTTTGAGCCATAGATGTCGTAACATCTATTATAGAGCCAATTAACGGTGCAGCTGTCTGCAGGTCAAAGGTTTCTCTGTTAATGTTAACCTGCTTTTGAGAAGGTGATCGACTTTTCATGTCAGTTACTGCAGAAAGTGAAGTGTCATTATCTTTGTTAGATATAGGTGCTTTACATTGTAATTCTGTAGATTTGTCAGTAGTAGCAATTTCATTAATGATTACACTAGTGACAGGTTTAGATTTATCCAATGTTTGCTTAAGCTTTTCTTTCTCATCAGTCTCATGTTTCATCATTTTCTTTTTTCTTTTAGTCATTGGTTGCGATTTAGTTGAGAGAACATTCTTGCTTGTTCCTGACTTATCATCTAATTCTTGAAAGACTGGTGAGTCTATTTTCTTATTGACTATTTCTTTGCTGATCATAGTTTCCTTAATCTGTCCATCTGAGCTTGACTCATGTTTTCTACAAACAACTTCAGATTTCTTCTCATCACTTGTTTTTAATCTGTCATTCTGCTCTAACTTTGCATTACTTGAATGACATATTGCAACAAAATCTGTAGGGTTTATTTCCACTAAAATATCCTCTCCACTGCATTCCTCCAGCAGACCTTTCTCTTTCATGACCATGGTTGCACCTATGATTTCTTTTGTGATGTCATTCAACTCCGCATCAACCAAAAGTAACCTGTTACCAGTGTGCACATCCATGTAACTTTGTGCCATCAAATATGACAACAGCTTTACCTCCGCTATTTGACTATCAGAAACTTCAGTACCATTGTCCGTATCCAGGCATGGCAAATTGGATTTTGCCAGGCTCTCAGAAGTTGACTGCCAATTCAATCTGTTCAGGTTTGGAGTACTTGGTTCTTTCATATTTGGTATCACATCAGGTACATGAATAGACTTTAACACCTTAGCAACTTTAGAGTCTACAATTCCATGTTTAATTGACTTTTCCCAGGACAGCACTTCAGTTGTTTCTGGGACATAAAGTTCTGATATTGTCGCTCTCCTCTTCAGGATTTTGTGTGCAAGCTCTGTGGAGACAAGTCCCTGTTGCAATGCATTAGCCATAGGAAGGACTTCACCAGATTCTGGCCACAACAAACCCTTAAAGGACAACTGGGACTGCAATATAACCAATGCACTTCTTGATGTCATCAAATCCCGTTGCACAGCTTCATCCAGTGTTAGTCGCTGACCCGAGACAGGATCAATAACACCACCCATCTGGATCTGGCGAATTAATATGGAACAGGCTATGTCATGATCAATTAAATTATGTCTCACTGCTTCATCCACTGTTAATCGGTGCCCTGTTCTGGGATCTACAATGCCTCCTGCAAACAGTTGGGCTTCTAAAAGTCTTACCATCACCTGCTGATCTATCAGGCCTTCCTGGATAGCACGGAATATACTAACTTTCCTACCAGATTTCAGGCACACCATTCCACCAGCAAGTTGTTTTATTGGAAATAATGTCAAACCAGTTTCTTTATCAATAATGCACCGTTCCATCAGTTCTGAAAGATTGAGTTTTTCTCCGGTGTTTGGATCAATGAGACTTTTCTGCATTCTTTGTCTAGCTTTTAGCTTTGAGTGAAGAGAAGCACTAATCAGTCCCTGTTGTAAAGTCCAATCCAAATTCATAGCTTCATCCACGGATGGGTGACAAGGACCACCACTGCAAAGCTGTGTCTCCAGAATCTTCAGCCCAACATTCTCTTCAATTTTCCTCTCTTCAACAGCAGCAGCAACAGGCAGAAGCTTCTTGTTTTTAAAGCTTGTGCTTTTCAGCAGCTGCATGGCAGTCTCCAGAATTTTTAAAGATTTAGCTGTTCGGTTATCTAGTGCACCTCTTTCGAAAGCTTCTTCCACTGATAAACTTTCATTTGTTTCGGGTGTTATGAGGCCAGAATTAATGACTTGAATTTGCAGCAAAGCGAACCCTGTGTCCTGGTCTATGAGGCCCTTCTGCATGGCATGGAAAATTGAAAACATTTCAACCGTTCCTAGGTCAATCACACCTGCAATTGTTTCATTCTCCTGGAAAATGTAAAGAACATGTTAGGTCACTGAAATTCAAGCAACTAATAAGTATACATGCTTATTTAAAAGAGCAATTTTTGGTTTATCAGTAATTAATTTACACTCATTTTGACAAAACCATTTTAAAACTACAGAAGGTGAAAGACAATTCGTATGGACTTTGCATTTAAAGCTACAAAACCTAAAGGAAATTGAAGCCACTGCAGTTTGTATATTAGCTCATTCATAACAGTTTATCACTTTGATTTAGCATGCCCCACTTCGGATGACTTTAAATCAGTTTCTGGTGTCGTCCACTTTTTATATGAAATCTGCCAGATTTAGTGACGGGTATGAACTTGGCTTGAAACTCCCTTCAGAAAGCAATATTTTCACTTCTAATCGTCACTACACCTTTAGGTAGACCACTGAACCTGAGAAGCTCTTTGCCAGTTCCATTATTGCATTTAGAGAAGTCTCAGCATCATGATGTCATGGAATGAAATATCCTAAGTTGATGCAACTCTAGTCAGTTCTGCTGCAGGTAGGTAGCTAACTTGTGCTTTGTGATAATAGACTAAACTTTGAGTGGTCTCTGAAACTAGGCAATTGAGTCTGGCCCTGATGTAGCAGGAAATAAAAGATCTGCAATCAGTTATAGGAAACTAGATCCCTCACTAGGAAAAATTACAAGAGAACATCTTTAAGAAAAGAAAAAAATGCACTCGAGTGCTTGATAATCTGAAAGATGATTATATTAACAAGAACAATCATTTAATCTTGATGGAGCAATGGTTGACAATGCACACAATGTGAAAATTACATTAATGAGCTGACATATTAAAACCACAGAATTGCATTGCCATTTGTGGTTTATGCTAAAAATTTCTGAACTGTTGTACACTTGTAAATGTTGCTGTATACATCTCAAGATTATAAAATAATCTAATTAAACATCATAAATGAATTTTAGAAAGTGACTAAGTATTAACTTATGCATATTCTGTGAACTTGTAGTGTTATGGGATGGTAATACAGTGAGCTTAAGCATTGCACAAAGAAAAAAAGCAGGCAAGACAGCAAACATGGCAGGTAATGTTTTGACCTAACAAAACACTTAATAGACTTTTAGCGTTCTTGTCATTTGTCAACTGTCTAAGGATATAAAAGTTAAAAATCACAACACCAGGTTATAGTCCAAAAGGTTTATTTGGAAGCACTAGCTTTTGGAGCACTGCTCCTTCATCAGGTGGTTGTGGAATATAAGATCCTAAGACACAGAATTTATAGCAAAAAAGTTTACAGTGTGATAGAACAAATTAGATATTGAAAAAGACCTGGATTGTTTGTTCAGTCTCTCATCTGTTAGAATGACCATGTTGGTTTCAGTTCTTTCATATGTAAATCACAATTTTTTTTTAAAAACTTACATTCTTAAGTGAACTTTAACAAGTGGTGTCATGTCGGCCCAGATAATGCATTTAAGATATGAGCTGCACTGTGGGAGACTGATTCTAATCTTAAAAACAGATTTACAGAATCTTACATGGATTCATGCAGTGTTTGAGCAAAGTAAAACGTAATTCTGCAAGTGCAAATTTACTTCACAAACTTGTGTATGTCGGGGTGTGTGTGGGGGAGGGGGTTATGAGTTCTGTGACTGTGTGTATGTATGTGCGAGTGTAAAAGGGTATAAGTCTGTGAGAGGTTGCAAGTCCGTGCATCAGTCTGCGTGTGCGCATATTGCAACGGGGTCACCTGTAGTTTGACATCAAACCAAGGTCCCAGTTGAGGCCATCCTCTTGAGTACTGAACTTGGCTATCAGCCTCTGCTTGGCCACTTTTCGTTGTTGCCTGTCCCGAAGACTGCCTTGGAGGACAGTCACCTGAAGGTGCGAGGTCGAACGTCCTGGACTGCTGAAGTGAAGTGTTCTCCAACTGGGAGGGAACACTCCTGTCTGTTGATTGTTGTGCGGTGTTCATTCATCATTGCCGTAGCTTCTGCATTGTCTTGTCAATGTACCACGCCCTAGGGCATCCTTGCCTGCAGCATATGAGATAGGCAATGTTGGCTGAGTCGCATGAGTACCTGCCACTGACATTGTGGGATGTGTTCCCACGCATAATGGTGGCATCCGTGTCGGCATTCTAACACATCTTGCAGCATCTACCATGACAAGTTTGTATAGTGTTGTCGTGACAGCCACGCAGTTTGCTACGAACACTGATCTGTTTGACGTTTGGTGGTTGTTTAAAGGCGAGAAGTGGAGGTGTGGGGAAGGTCTTGGCGAGGTGCTCACATACAACCTGGTCATGGTAGACACTGCAAGAAGTGTCAGAATGTTGACATGGATACCACGTTACGCGTACGAGACAGGCAATCATGCGACTCAGCCAATGTTGTCTACCTCATGCTGCAGGCAAGGATGCCGAGGCATGGTTGATTGGACAGACCAAGCAGAAGCTTGGACCACGTACAATTGATACACAAAAGAGTGTTTCATCCCAGTTGGAGAACACTTCAGCGGTCTGGGACTTTCGGCCTCGGATCTTTGGGTGACCGCCTTCCAAGGTGGACTTTGGGACAGGCAACAACGAAAAGTGGCCGAGCAGAGGCTGATAACAAGCCCGGTACCTATGGGGATGTCCTCAACTGGGATACATACACACACAGACACACACACACACACATATATATATATACACACTGCAGGAATTGCAAAACCTGCGCCCACACCTCCTCCCTCACCTCCATCCAAGGCCCCAAAGTTTCACCTGCACATCCACCAATATCATTTATTATATCTGTTCCTCCCAATGTGGGCTCCTCTACATTGGGGAGACACTACGACTCCTAGCGAAGCGCTTTAGGGAACATCTCTGGGACACCCTCACCAATCAACCACACTGCCCTGTGGCCCAACATTTCAACTCCCCCTCCCACTCAGCCGAGAACATGGAGGTCCTGGGCCTCCTTCACCGCCGCCTGGAGGAAGAACGCCTCATCTTGCGCCTTGGAACACTTCAACCCCAGGGCATCAATATGGACTTCACCAGTTTCCTCATTTCCCCTTCCCCCCAGCTCCAAACTTCCAGCTCAGCACTGTCCCCATGACTGTTCAGGCAGCGTCCGAGGAGCAGGAAAATCGATGTTTCGGGCAAAAGCTCCTGAACTGCTGTGCTTTTCCAGCACCACTAATCTAGAATCTGGTTTCCAGCATCTGCAGCCCTTGTTTTTACTTGCTCTCATATATACACTCCCACACACACCCTGTCATAGACTTTTACCCCTTTACACTCTCTCACACTCATAACCCCCACCACACCAGGCGAATTTGTACTTGCACAATTGCATTTTACTTTGCTCAAATACTGCATGAATCCATGTAAGATTCTGTAAATCCATTTTTTAGATTAGAACCAGTCTGACCATTGCAGCACAGAGTCTCACACAGGGCAGGTCAAACCTTCAATGCATTATCTGGGCCGACATGACACCAATTGTTAAAGTTCACTTGACAATGTAACTTTTAAAGACGTTTTGCGATTTATATATGAAAGAACTGAAACTAACATGGTCATTTTAAAAGATGAGAGACTTAAACAATCCAGGTCTTTTTCAACATATAATTTCAGTTACATCACACTGTAAACTTTTGCTATACATTTTTGTCTTACAATCTTATTCTCCACAACCACCTGAAGGAGCAGTGCTCCGAAAGCTAGTGCTTTCAAATAAACCTGTTGGACTATAACCTGGTATTGAGATTTTTAACTTTGTACACCCCAGTCCAACACCAGAATCTCCAAATCTAAGAATGAGATTCATCGGAGTTTTGTATTTGAAAAAGACTATAAAAGACAGAATAGCTGAGCACTTGCTAAACATGGCAGGATTGGACAGGGTCAGCATGAATTTATGAAAAGAAAATCATACTTGATAAATTTACTGGCATTCTTCAATGACAAAAGAAGAGATGAGGGGGAGCCAGTGGGTATGGTTTATTTTATTTTGACGAAGTCCCACATAACAGCTTAGCATGTAAAATTAAAGCACACTGGATTGGGGTTGTTGTGTTGAGATGGATAGAAAACTTGTTGCCAGGCAGGAAACAAAGAATAGGAGTAAATGGGCCTTTTACTGAATGGCAGGCAGTGACCAGTGGCATACACTAGGGATCAATGCATGGGCTCCAGCTATTCACAATATATATTAAACTATTAAGATAAGAGAACTACATGCAATATCCCCAAATTTGCACATGACAAAACTGGGGATGGAAGGGGAGGAAGATGCAGAGATGCTTTAGTGAGATTTGGACAAGTTGAATGATTATACTGCAAATACCATGCATTTGCTCAATGTGAATAAATGAGATAATCCACTTTGGGAGCAAAAAGAAGAAAGTGGATTATTATCTAAATGGCTATGAACAGGAGGAGGAGGTGGGGGTGAATGGGGATGTCATGCTTCAATTACACAGCGCTTTAGAGAGATCACATCTGGAATATCATGTGCAGTTTTGATCTCCTAACCTGAGCAAGGATGTTCTTTCTATAGAGGGAGTGTCATGACAATTTGCCATATTATTTCCTGAGATGGCAGGACTGATGCATGAGGAAAGCTTGAATAGGTTTGGAGTATATTTGCTGGAGTTCAGAAGAATGAAGAGGAAACTTTAATAACTAGACAGGGGAGATGTATGAATGATGTTCCTGATGATAGGGTAGTCCAGAACCAGCAGTCTCAGTCTGCAGATACAGGCAAACCATTAAGGACTGAGTCGAGGAGAAATTTTCACCCTGAGAGTAGTGAGTCTGTGGAAGTCACTACCACAGAAAGCAGTTGAGGCTAAACATTGTACTATTTCAAGAAGGAATCAGAGGTAGCAACTGGGGCTAAAGGGATCGAAGGATGGGGGGGAAAAATGGGAACAGGCCAGTGACTTTGGATGCTCAGCCATGATTATAAATGAATAGTGGAATAGGCTCGAAGGGCCAAGTGGCCTACTCCTGCTCCCATTTTCTATGCAAGCCTGAAACTGGTTATATAAAATATATTCCTCCTTACAGAATTGTTTATTTAATGCAATATGACATTTTTACCAAAATATGATAATTTCTGGAATGTTATCATACATTTCAGAGATCCTGAAAGCCACAATGTAAGCTATGATTTTTGGGAAATGTTAAATTTATCGCCTGTCCTTAATTGCACTGAAGGAGGTGGTAAGTGCACTGTTTTCGTGAAACACTGCAGTCCTCACAAAGGAGAGGCACCCATGGTGCTTATTAGAAGGATTTTCACCCAGTCATAATGAAGGAATTGCAGTAATAGAGTTCAATTCAGGACATCGTGTTGCTTGGAGGGGAACTTGCAGATGAATGTTCCCATGCATCTGCTGCCCTTGTCCTCTGGCTGGCAGAGGTCTTGGGTTTGGGATGCACTGTCAAGGGAGGGTTGGTGATTTACTGCAGTGCATTTTGTAGCTAGTATATTAGGCTGCATCTCACTATAGAGTGGTGAAGGTGATGGATGGTGTTTTAGTCAAGTGGGTTGCTTCATCCTGGTGGTGTCAAGTGGCTTGAATGCTGTTGGAGCTGCACTCATCTAGCCACGTGGGGAGTATTTCATCACACTCCTGACTTGTGCCATTTTGATGGTTCATAGGGAATTAAGACGACAGGAGGTAAGTTACTCCCTGCAGGATTCCTAGCCTCTGACCTGCCCATAACTGCGCAGCATTTAAATGGCTACTCGAGCTCAATTTCTAGTCAATGATAATGTCCAGGATGTGGATAGTTAATTGTTTGGCATTATTTTAATTAGAAATACACAACGAACAAAGACAGAAATGTGAAAAAAGTAGAATATACCAATTTAGAACAGGAAAAGACAAAAACATTTACTTACCAGTAGGCTTGCCAGTAGCAAACAGAGCTAATGCGAGTATTTCAGCAGTGTCACACACAGTGTAAGCTTGTTGTTAGGTCCAGCATGCGGCTTATGGGGTGTTTTTGCATCAAATTTTAATCCATCTTCTATTTCAGAAGGGTTAGTTTTGAGTTGTAAGCAAGGATGCTGGTTAATTTGACATAATTATTCATAGGAAAATCAGAGTGACACATCATGCTCAACTTGTCATGGAAATTCATACTTGATAATGATCACACTATGTTGCTTATAGCAAGCAAAGACCATACCATCTTTAAACATAGTTCCTTTCTGCAGTGAAGCAATAAAGATATATATATATCCAACCTCCTGTTGCTGAATAATGCAGAGAAGGTAGGTTCTAAGATTGGCTATTTATCATGAGACACCTTACAAATGCTGAAATATTAATATATTGTGAGAACACTGTAAAATATGGCACAATTAGAGTTAGTATCAGGCTGTATTTCACAGTGCATCACAATATATAGGTAACATATGGGTATCCTGGAAACAGACATTAGGTGAGTAACTTTGGAAAAGTGGTAGTAATTGAGCAAAACTCAATTAGACCATTCTTATTTCAACACATATCACACACAACACACCCACACCCTGTCATGCATTGATGAAGCAGTAAACAATTAATGAGGTCTGAAAAGATTCAGTTTTTGTTTCTCAGGCAATGTAATCTCCGTCAGCAGGGGCCTTAACAGCCTGATCCATAAAATATGCTCAGCATTCTAAATACTTTGGATTAAGGCATTAAACTGATGCTCCATACGCCAGTATAACACACATTAATGTCACAGTTTGAAGAGGAGCAGACAGGATTCCTCTTGGTGTGGTGCTAATATTTATTTCCTGACCAACACAAAATGACTGCCAAGGTGTTCCCCAAAGCACTCCTCTGGTCTGCAATTGATCTCACCAAGATAGAGGATACTACAACAAATACAATGGACTAGGCGGAAAGAATAATAAGTAAGTCACTGCTTCAGCTGAAAGGAGTGGGAGGGCTTAAGATGCTGAAGGTGAAAGAGGAGTGGATCAGGTTATCCTGAAGGGAACTGTCCCTTTGGAAGAGTGACAGGAGAAGGGAGGAGAAAAAAATCTGTTTGGTGAAGTTGGCAGAAATGACAGAATATAATACTTTGAATTTAAAGGCTGGTCGGGTGGAAAGTTTGGACAGAAGAATCTTATTACGGTTCTGGGAGGTGTCTGGATTTCTTGGTTTTGCTTTCTGGAGAACTTGGATCCTTCCATTAATACCTACATTTGGATCTATCTTACATCGCTTCAACCATTCTTACGTCCTTTATGCAGTGACATGTGAGATCTCTAATCCTTCTAACCCTCCCTGACCCTCTCTTATGGTCCACTTGCTCTCTCATACCTTTTTCAGCTTCAGTCAGCTAAAAGAGGTGTTAAATTGGAATAGAAATGTTAATTTTGATTCTTCCCACAGATGCTTTCAGGCCTGCTGAGTTTCGTCAGGCAAATGGAAACTCTATTTTCCTTTACAACTCACATCATACAATATTATTTGTTTGCTTAATGAAGAGTGCAAATTTGTAATGAGATTTCTTTAAATGTCAACTATGATTAGCCTGATAAATTTCTAGCAGTTTTTCACTATAAATGAAGCATATAGCGGATACATACTTTGAAAAGAAACACAAGGCAAAGCACACACAGTTTACTACAGGGAGCACATTGAAAGCCAGCACTGTTCAGTTGGAGATAATCGGCTGAGAAACACAAAATTGTCTGTGGGTTGAGTAATCAGATGTACATGAGTAATGATGTTCACTCCGTGCTACTACAGATAAAACACACCATGCAATGAAGTGATTTTTGGTCATTTATGCAGTCACAAATACATTCATATACTGATCCATGTAGTCACATTACCAGATGTTGGAGGCAGTAAAAAGATACTTGAAATATTAATTCAAGAACAATATTTTTATGACCCAAAGTATACCTTGCGCTGCACTTCTTCAGTGAGTTTATCCTGTAGTTGCTGAAGTTGCTCTGCTGATTGCTCACACAGGTGACTATATGTTTCTTTTAGCGTGTTCAACTGTGACATCATTTGTTGTTGTTCTTCCGGAGACATCCTGGAAAGATTCAACAATTAGTAATTAATATTGTCTGCATTTGGGAATAGGGAGTAAAGGAGGGCAGATGAAATGAGGAAGGAAACCTCTGCATGGGATTCTTCCAAAACAGTCAAACTTCATTTGATCATTGGGACTTTAACATTTATACTGAACCAATTCCCACTTCTTTTAACATTGATATTATGGTCAGTGCTTTCCAGCAGTGCACTCACTAATCTGCGATTTCCCTCTATTCTATCTAATAGACAGGAAATTCATAATCAGCCAAATGAACAAACTCTGCCCCTTTTTTTAAGAAAGTGATTTCAATTAGGTCAGAAAACATGAGCCAATTGCTGAGATTTAAAAATTAAATATCATACAACTTGGAGAACTCAAATTCCAGTTTCCTTAAGAGTTTGACAATAATCTGTATTAACCAGAAGTAGACATTAGGATACAAAATTAATATTTACATTACATGTCTCAAATAGTATGCTCACAGATAACACAAACTTCACTTTCAAATTGCTTCTGATTCTGGAGGCCTTTTTCAGAAAGGCAGAAAATAGGAGTAGATTAGGCCATTTAGCCCTTCAAACCTGCTGTGCCATTCAAGATCATCCAAATCCCTGTTCTCACTTTCTCCCCATACCCTTTAGCCCTAAGAACTATACCTATTTCCTTCTTTAAAACAATGTTTTGACCTCAACCACTTCATGTGACAGAAAATCCCATCGGCTCACCACTCCCCGGTTGAAGAAATTTCTCATCATCTCAGTCCTAAATGGCCTATCTCATATCCTTAAACTGTGACTCCAAGTCTTTTATATCTGGAATGTCCTTCCACAGTTTCCCCTGACTAGTCTTGTCAGAATTATAGGTTTAAGAGAAATCACCACCCTCATTCTTCAAAGGCAGTAAATATGGTCTTAAACGATCAAATTTCTCTTCATACATTAATCCTGCCCAGTCTCATTGCACCTCCCTCTTTCCTTATCTTTTGCCGTTCAGATAATAAATAATCTCCCTTTGTTTTTGCAACCAAAGTAGATAACTTCACATTTATCCACATTATACTTTATCTTCCAAGCATTTGCCCACTCACTTAACTTGCCCAAATCACATTAAATCATCTGTGTCTACCTCACAGTTGACCCTCCCACCAGCTTTATATCATGTGCAAACTTGGAGATTTACTTTTAGTTCCCTAATCTAACTCAATATATAGTGAATATCTGTGGTCCTAAGAGCTGACCCCTACGGTAGCCCACTGGTCACTGGTTGGCACACAGAAAAAGGCCTGTTTATACCTACTCTGTTTCTTGTTTTCCAAACAGTTTCTATCCATATCAGTATGCTACACCAATTGCATGCAGTTTAGGTTTACATGCTAATCTCTTATGTGGGACCTTATCGAAAACTTTCTAAGTCCAAGTAAACCACATCCACTAGCTTACCCCCCCATCAACCTTTATAACTTTCTTACAAGTTATTTCAACATACAAAAATACATTTTGCACATATGAAATCTGGAAGGACAGGATGACTTGCCAGATGAGATATTTTGATACAATGAAGGGAAGTACTTCTTTATGCATTCATTAACATGGATTATCTTTTAACTCAGCAGCACTGGAACCTAAATGGAGAATTGTTTTATTTTGATTTGTAGATTGAGCTTGAATTATACCAATATAATTACACGAGATATTAAAAGTATATTTTTATTTAATATTATAATTCTCAAAATATTTCTATGGTATTTGTACCATTTCTACCTTGGGGAAAACAACCTGAATCAAAGTACATTAACACAGGAATGGGATGTTGGTGTTACACGTCATGCAGATGACCCTGCAGATATGCTACTGCACATAATTAAACTTCTTCATATTGCTCTGACAATTATTCGTATGTTTGTATGCACTTATGTAGATATCAAATGAAATGATGATAATAGCAATAAATTTTATCTTAAAGGCAAATGAGAATCACTTCCCACCTGTCCACATTATTTCCTCTGGACGTCTAAGTTTAGATTTCCAATTTTAGCATCCGTATTGCTAGTTAAATGATTATAAAGTGGTAAATGTGGGTTACTTTGCTTATCTGTTGATGATCAAGGAATACAATAGAACTTCCTTCACAAGAAATTACTTTGCACAAACCATGAACTCAGCAGGAATTACAATTTGTGAAATCTAAGTTTCCACACCCGTACATAATTAAGTCGGGAAGCAGATCTTTTCCTTTCCCAGCTGTTCATTTTTAGTAAATGTGCTGTCATGGTAACAACTGAGATCCAAAAACAAATACAAAGTACAACACCAACTAACCTGTTCCCATGCTTTGCTAGAAAAATCTGTGCTGTTTTGACCGCTTCCACTATTTGATCTTTCTTGGCATTGAGTTCTTCTGTAATTGCCTGTACCAAGAATAAATATTTTTAGGCTTTGCTAGTATGCTTTCACCTGGAATGGTATTTCCCAAATAGAAACTGCCGACTCATCATAGTAATGCAGTTTTAGCAACATTAAACTGAGTTTATTTGAAAATGTTTCACATATGTTAAATTATGGAGGGAAATATAATATGTAAGTATACATTTACTTCAACATTTAATTATCAAAATGATCACAGACTCTGCTTTCCATCTTACCAACTTAAAAATGGTTAAAGGGTGCATGCAAATTTGATGTGAATAAAAATGATGATCCTATGTAGCTAGTAGACAATCTACTGGGAAACATTGGGTTTAGATAGACAACTATTACCAGGGCTTTTGCCCAAAACATCGATTTTACTGCTCCTCGGATGCTGCCCGAACTGCTGTGCTCTTCCAGCACCACTAATCCAGAAACTATTACCAGTATGTAATGCAATTTTAAAAAAAAAATCCTTCCAGGATTAGAAATTTTTTTTTAATAAAAGGACTGACGAGTGATATCAATTTCAAATTTACAATAGGAAATGCAGATGTGCACATTCACAAATAGTGTTGAGCAGAGATTTTGGAGAAGATTTGTACTCAGGATGTACTCAGGTTGTAAGTTTGTTCACGGAGCTGGTAGATTTGTTCTCAGATGTTTCGCCACCATGCTCGGTAACATCATCAGTGAGCCACCAGTGAAGCATTGGTGTCCTGCCCTGCTTGCTATTTATCCATCTTGGTTTGTCGTGGTAGATGATATCATTTCAGAGAGGTTCACAAATGGGCACCAACTAGCCACCAAATAACATGACCAACTATAACTGGTGACAAAATGTCAGAGAACAAATCTACCAGCTCAGCGAGCAAACCTACAACCGGAGTATGGAGCAGAGTATATTCAATCATGGCAGCAAGAATAAATAGCTGAAAATGTAAAGACAGAAAATACTGGAAATAGTCAGTTGGTCTGGCAGCAATTGTGAAAAAGGAGATAAAATTCACATTTCAGTACAGTATTCGGAGAAAAGATCACCAATCTGTAAACTTCCTCTTATCACAGATGCTGCCTGATCTGATGAGTATTTACAGCATCTAAAGTATTTTGCTATCACATTAGTGAAAAAGTCTGTTATTTGAACAGGTATGCCGAGGAACCGAATTAAACGTGTAAGCATCTTGATACAGAAAAAGTACTTCAAATTTCAATAATAGATGATGGTCCTATGCAGTTACATGATTGCAGAAAATTTGAGAGCAACAGTTAAATACCTTTAAAGTTAACTCTTAATTTTATTAGCTCTAAAATACAGAAGGTCTAAGCAGAAATCACTCACTCTTTCATCAGGTGAAATGCAAAATCTCAAGTTGTTCTTTCACACCTCCTAATATAATGGCACTCAGTAAGCCGTATGCACATTTCAAAGTCAGGTTGTCGTGGAATCAAACCCCACGACAAACCGAGACCATAACAACATGTATGTTTTTGCCTTGTTCCTATAGCGTTTGTAAAAGAAGAGCTCACCTCCACTTCCACTATCCTGTTTTAACATTTCTTCTTCGGTCTCACACCAAAACCAGTTTAACAGGTAACTCTCGGAATTACTGTTTGTGGGATCTCTACGCATTCATGGAATGAGGAACTCGCTGGCTAGGTAGCTTTTATTACCCATCCCTAATTGCCCAGAGAGCAATTAAGAGTAAACCACAATGCTGTGGGTCTGGAGCCCCATGTAGGCCAGACCAGGTAAGGTTGGCAGCCTCCTTCCCTCAAAAGGACATTAGCCAACCAGTTGGGTTTTTCCAACACTTGACAATTAGACTCTTAATACTGGATTTTTGAATTCAAATTTCACCATCTGCTCTCTTGGAATTCAAAACTGGGTCCTCCGATCATTACCTGGGTCTCTGGATTAACAGTCCAGTGATAATATCACTAGACATCACCTCCCCCTGGCTGTATGTTAATTGTCATATCTCTCTAAATGACAATAGCAATTAAATTCTGCAAATAATTCAATGACTCTGAAGTTCTGGCGATGTTCAGTAGTAAAATATTTATTAAGAATCAGTGCTGGGTCCACTGTTATTTGCCATTTATAGAATGGTTTTAGATGAGAACTTAGGAGGTATGGCTAGTCAGTTTGCGGATTTCATTAAGATTGGGGGTAAAGTGGACAGCGAAGGTAGTTAGTTGGGAATGCAACGAGATCTTGATCAATTATGGTCACTGGGCTGAGGAATGGCAGATGAAGTTTAATTTAGATAAATGCAAAGTATTGCATTTTGCTGGGTCAAGTCAGGGCAGAACTTAGCGTAAATGGTAGGGTCCTGGTGAGTGTTATAGAACAAAAAGACCTCAGCATATAGGTTCATAGCTCCTTCAAAGTGGAGTCACAAGTAGACAGGGTGGTGAAGGTGGCTTTCGGCACACTTGCTTTCATCGGTCAGAGAACAGAGTATAGGAGTTGGAACACGTTTTTGCAACTGTACAACACATTGGTGAGGCCACATTTGGAGTGCTGTGTGCAGTTCTAGTTGCCCTACTATAGAGAGAATATCGTTAAAACTAGAAAGAATGCAGAAAAGATTTACCAGGATGCTACCTGGTCTGGAAGGTTTGAGTTATAAGGAGAGGTTGGATAGGCTGAACACTTTTCCCTACAATATAGGAGACTGAGGGGTGACCTCCTAGAGGCATATAAAATCATAAGAGGCATAGATAAAGTAGATAGCCAACAGTAGGGGGGTCTAAAACTAGAAGGCATAAGTTTAAGGTGAGAGGGGAGAGATACAAAAGGGTTCAGAGGGGCAATTCAGATGGTAGTGAATGTCTGGAATGCCAGAGGTAGTGCTGGAACAGAGTTCAATTTTGTCATTTAAGAAACATTTAGACAGGTACATGGAAAGGATAGGTATGGAGGGATACGCACCAAACACAGACAGATGAAATGAGTTTAATTGTAAATACTGGGTGGCATGGGCAGGTTGGGCCAAAGGGCCTGTTTCCATGCTGGAGACCTCTACGACTAACAGCCATTACAACAACAGCAACCATCAGAAGCTCAAGATGATGATTTCTGCATAGCTTCTTACAAGGGGGTTTGATCACATGGAATCCGGGGAGGCCAGCCAACTGGATACATTGGCTTGAAGCTAGGAGATAAAGGATGGTGATGGAGAGTTGTTTTTTGGACTGCAGGTCTGTGACCAGTGGTGTGCCGCAAAGATTGGTGCTGGGTCCACTGCGTTTTGTCATTTACATAAATGATTTGAATGTGAATATAGGAGGTATGATGAGTAAGTTTGCAGATGACACCAAAATTGGTGGCGGAGTGGACAGTGAAGGTTATCATAGAGTACAACAGGACCTTGATGAGATGGGCCAATGAGTGGCAGATGGAGTTTAATTTAGTGGGTGATGTTGCTTTTAAGGCAAATCAGGGCAGGGTTAGTATACTTTGTGGCAGGCTCTTCAGGAGCATTGCCAAACAAAAAGGGACCAAGACATGCAGGTGCTTAGTTTCTTGAAGTGGAATCACAGATAGACAGGGTGGTGAAAATGGTGTTTGGCATGTTTGGCACGCCTGCCTTCATTGGTCAGAGCATTGAGTACAGGAGTTGGGATTTTATGTTGCGGCTATAGTGAGGCCACTTTTAGAATACTGCACTCAATTCTAGTCTCCCTGCAATAGGGAGGATGTTGTGAAACTTGAAAAGATTTACAAGGATGTTGCCGGGATTGGAATGTCTAAGCTACAGAGAGGCTGAATAGGCTGAGGCTATTTTCCCTGGAGGGTCAGAGGCTGAGGAGTGACCATATAGGTTTCTAAAGTTATCAGGGACATGGATAGGGTGAACAGCCAAGGTCTTTTTTCAAGGTAGGTGAGTGCAAAACTAGGTTTAAGGTGAGAAGGAAAAGATTTAAAAGTGACCTAAAGGGCAACTTTATCACAAAGAGGGTGGTGCAAGTATGGAATGAGCTGTCAGAGGAAGTGGTGGAGGTGGTTACAATTACAACATTTGAAAAGACATCTGGATGGGTACAAGAAGAGGAAAGATTTAGAGGGATAAGGGCCAAATGCTGACAAATGGGACTAGATCAGCTTTGGACGCCTGATTGGCATGGGCGAATTGGACTGAAGGGTCAGTTTCTGCGTTGTATACCTCTGACTCTATGACTATAGTGAAAGGCTTGGCTACCCAGCAGAAAGGAAGAAGAAAAAATTTTAAATTAGTAAGTTACTTTCAACAAATATACAAAACATTGCTTCTGGAGAACTAAAACAAAACCAAGAACAGCCAAAAAGTGTTAACATTCCCTTGGAGACTATTACCCTTAGTTCTGTTTAAGACAATATACAAAAATGCTGTTTTGAAAAAAAAAATTTTAAAAAGTCACAACACCAGGTTATAGTTCAACAGGTTTATTTGGAAGCACCAGCTTTCGGAGCGCTGCTCCTTCATCAGGTAGTTGTGGAGAATAAGCAGTACTCCCAAGGCTAGTGCTTCCAAATAAACCTGTTGGACTATAACCTGATGTTGTGCGATTTTTAACTTTGTCTACCCCTGTCCAACACCAGATCCTCCATGTTTTAAAGAAAGGGACATGCAGTACTCTATATGTAAATATAAACAATTTAAAAATAAGGTATTACACCATGGGTATGCCTGGTGTAACACCATGCATGGCACCTCCAGGCATACCCTGAAAATAAGCCAAGTGAGGATTCTTGACTTTCCACACCCTTCTACCCTGATATTTACAGGCTGGCAAAGAGGGTGCAAATGAGGCCATAATCTTCATTCTGATTGAAGATCTACAGTTGAAATGTTGACATATCTGTATCTTTTGCAGATGCTGCAGAATATAATGCATATTTAGACCACTTGCCGCATTTAATATTAGTCTCTCAATATTACATTTTATCTCCCAGAATGTTAATATAAGACATTTGTGTTCGCATACCTGCTGCTCACAAAATGATTCTTCAATGGATCTCAGGTCTCCCTCTTCTGGTAGAGTGTTCCTGTTTTCTATTTCATGACGAGTATTCAAAACCCAGCCTAGGAGCTCCTTCATTTTTTCAACACGCTCATGTTTCTCTTCTTCAACAACTTTCTGTAGTCAGGAGTGAAGAAGAAGATACAGTCGGTTCTGCTATAAATGTGTGTTTCTTCAATGTGAATTAGCTTTAATGCAATTGAAGATTTTAGACTTATTTGTAGAATGTGAACTTTCCTTAACTATATTGGCTATAACACTATTCCGGCCCCATTAGCTTAAATGGTGTGATTATTGCACGATTTTCTTATAACGCGAGATCGCATGAGAATGGAACTATTGCATCATATCAGAACCGACATTATGTACTGTCTGAAAGAATGGTGGAAGCAGATTCGACAGCAACTTTCAGAAAGGTATTGGATATCTACCTCAAACATAACAGGATAATTGGGGCATGGGACTAATGGGATAGCTCTTTCAAAGAGCTGGCAGAGTAACAGTGGGTTGAATTGTCTCTTTCTAGGCTGCATTTCTTGATAATTCTATAAGCTGCATCATAATTGGGTTTTAAGAAGAGATTCTATGAACTGATTCAGAGCTGTTAAAAACAAAATGCTGAAAAAGCTAAGCAAGTCCGGAGAAACAAACACTGAAACTTTATTGCTGGAACAGCACAGCAGGTCAGGCAGCATCTAGGGAACAGAAGATTCGACGTTTCGGGCACATGCCCTTCTTCAGGAGAAACAAACAAACAGTTAACATTAGATTCTCTCAACTGATGTTAGCACACCTGTGTTTGATTTTATCAAAACTGCTAAATCCTGCTCCAAGCAAAATAAGGTTGAACGGTCAGCTTTGTATATTAGGTTGTCACTGACTGCCTATTTAAAATTTACATTTGTGAGTTAAATTAGAACCACTGATCTTTTCTGGAAGCTAGCTCCCCATAACTTGGCTTACTTCTCCCAAACCCCACAAACAGGTGAGCTGTGTCAGAACACAAGCTCATTACCCAAAACTTGCCAATATGAATAAAGTTGAGGGCTTAAAATGGTCCTACTCTCACAATGATCTTCAAGGGTAGAGTAATCACAGAATGCTCTGGCTGAAATCTGAAACTGTGGATTAAATAGGATATCTTTACTGTAACATGAGTGCTTCCATAATTAATGTTTGAAGGAGCTGAGTTAATCTACTGCAAGTATGCCAGCATCTTTAGGCTGACATACATACAAACATCATATTGGAAGCAGTAGGCCACTTGGCCCTTCAAGTCTGTCTTGACATTTCCTAAGATCATAGTTTATTTGATTAAGGCCTCAGCTCCACTTTGATAAAGGAATCAAAAAGGTATGGGAGTACACAATCAAGAATCCATACTAATTTACCTTAAAAATATTCAATAATCTTACTTACACTGCTTTCTGGGGGAAGACAAATACTACAGACCTTAAAAACCTCAAAGATTTTGCCTCATCTCCATCTTAAATGGGAGACCTCTTTAAATCTGTGGCTCTTCATTCTATTCTCTCCCATAAAGGAAAACATTTACAGCATTTACACTGCCAAATCCTCTCAAGATCTTATATTACTTTTCAAGGAGTGTGGGCAGTTCTGGCAAGGCCAACATTTATTGATCATGAGAAATGATTGGAAATTAGCAGCAGTCTTGAACTGGGAGTTAGAAGCTACAGGGTACATACAGCAAAGTACGCCCAAGGCTGTAAACCAAATCAGCCACAATCTCATCAAAATGGGGTTGTAGGCCCAAATGGCTCACCCCAGCTCTTAATTCACATGCAATTCATTGTCCCTATTTTCTTTGTCCACTTACTTCCTCTTCTTCTAGTCGCCTTAAAGAATCACTGATGTACTTCACATGCTGGGTTGTTAAAGTCACCAATGCTGTGTACTGGGTTCGAAGGTCCATGAACTACACAAATGGAAAGAGAATATCAAAAACTGCATTGCTATTTTATTTACAATGAATATTGACAAAGAATTATTTTCATTTAGCCCTGCTTTCCCACCTCTTGGGTTATGACATCTGATGAGGAATGCATTCTCCGACGTTTTGCAGGTGATTTTTGGTGAGATTCAACAAAAGCTCTATAAGTCATCAACTGCAATTCATAATCCTAGAGATATCAAGTGAGGTATTTTAAATTCTGTTTCACTGAATTCACCAAAAACAAAAGTATCTTATTAATGAATTTAATTCCAAATATGTCAAAAGCTTACCTTTACAGATACTGAGTACTGTTTAGAGAGGTTTTGGCATTCATCTAATTGAGTTTGATTCTTTTCAATCTCAGCAACCAGTGCCTAAATCAAAATAAAGAATTTGAGTCTATATATTTCATGATACAAAATACAGTGGAGTTTAAGAGCAAGTTTTCAGTTTTACTTAATTTTTTCATAACTGGGGTATTAATCTTTTAGGAATAAGCTGCATAATTGTAGTTCAAACTTATGGACTATCAAGATAGGAATCAAAGCAAAACAAAAAAGGAAAATAAAACAGACATTAGACCAACATTGGAGCAAGTATTTTTTTTTGAAGTGGACACTTTCTTGGTTGTCCTTGGTTACAGCTGTCCCTCCAGCTGAAGGTCACATCTATTCAAAGTCACAAATTTCTGCTTCATGTGACTGAACAAGCCGATTCTAAACCTGCAGATGTTTGGGCAAATGGAGCAGAGCGTCCCATGAGGTCGTAGGATATAGAATGCAGCATTTATTTCTGTTGATTTTCCACTGTGCCTCATCAGTAAAGATGCCTGGGAACACCACAACTTGCAAGTACCCCTACAAACCACAAATCATTCTAACTTGGAACTAATATTGACAATCCTTCACTGTCACTTACTCACAGCACTGAGGCTATACCACACAAAGACAACAGTAGTTCAAGGCAGCGGCTGACTACCACCTTCTTGAAGGCAATCATACATGAAATAAACATTGGCTTAGTCGGCAACTTGTTAATTAAGGCATCTCGA
Source organism: Chiloscyllium plagiosum (assembly GCF_004010195.1). Taxonomy (NCBI): domain Eukaryota; kingdom Metazoa; phylum Chordata; class Chondrichthyes; order Orectolobiformes; family Hemiscylliidae; genus Chiloscyllium; species Chiloscyllium plagiosum. Next base: position 27,534,012 of record NC_057736.1, read on the forward strand.
CTCCAAGCATAACGCATTTTCATGGACAAATTATCATAATTTTGAAAAAGCAAGCTCCACCCCTTTACCAATATCATTGCTTCACAGAAAACTTCATAATGTCCTTGATGCATTTCTCTTTGCCCTTGTTTGGAACTCTGGTCTTTTGAGAATTGAGAAAACACCACCAAGCAGGCAAAATGCTATTAGGAAATCAAGGCACAGCATCCAGTCTATCATAATTCATTTTGCAGAAGTGTCACTTGAAGATTTTATGGAGCTGGCTTCAAGGGCAATACTTTTGGTTCAATGGTCCTCCCATTGAATTGATTAGCTGGATCTTTCTAGTTTAAGGAAGAATTAACTATTGAAGACAACAGCACTGCATTCTTGAAGACGACTGGTGGACTACAGTGGATTTGGTTTTTCTTACCATTTGCTGACTAAGTTGCTGTGACAGGATCTTGGTATCTTCAGCCTTGCCTGGCTCCATTTTCTCTTGCTGTGCAGTTGTTTCTTCAATCCAATCAATCAGTGACTGATGGCATCCCCTGTAATTCTTTAATAACCCTTCAATGCTTTCCAATTCAGACTCTCTGCATAGTGTAAGGAAAGGGTAAAATGAAGTAGTTGAACTTAGTCAACTCCTCTACGTAAGGTTTAATTCTAGACCACAGCTGTAATTTTCATGCACAGGCTACATCAAAAGGTATTGAATCAACAACCAACATTATTTTCAGAACTTTAGCTTAATAGCTTTAACTTTATACAAGATGAAAACGAAACCAAAAGGATAAAATAGATATTTTACATGTCACTATCGTGCATTATTAGGATTAGAGAGTTCAGACATTGGTGGTGGTGTTGTGAAATAGTGTAATATCAGGTTGGCTTGGAACATGGTACCACCAATTAGTTGTCAGATTAAATCTTATGAGAGAAACCTTCTTCCATGTTAGATCATGAAATTACAATGGCACAAATACAATAACAGTTAATCTTCATGGTCATTGTTGTTTAAATTGTTAATAAATTAATGTGAAAGACAAAGCTTCTGATCTATACCAATGTTCAATGATCAGAAAATAATGGCAAACAATGTGAGATCAAGAAATAATTTATTGCTTCAATGTATGTCTTTTAAAAAAAAACGAGAATTGTTATTAAAGCAGATGATGTCAAAGATGGGATGAATGAACATATGTGCCTGAAGCGGGTCTCAGTGAGAGAGTAGAAAAACAGCAATGAAAAACCTGTAGAGAAGACTAGGCTAATGGATTTGTAGAAGCAATGAGTTCCAATACAAAAAAAAACTATTAAAAAAGTTTTGCTTTGGAAAAGAGGACCCAAAAGACAGCTAACCTAATTTCAATTTGTGAACAGATATTTCGCCACCGATCCTTCAGCTGTGCTGCCTTTTCTTGATATCGCTCTAAATCCAAATTGCGTTCGTTGTGTAGCTTGAAGAGATGTTCACCAACAGCATTTGCTTGCTGCATTCCCTCATCCAAAGAGGAAAACACATCGTCTTTATCATTTACATCATGAAGCCATTGCTGCAAGTAACAAAGATTACGTCACTTACTTTTATAACAAAAAAAAACTTCTAAAACCAAAAATGAGCGAGTGTCAAACATCAGTAAAAGTTCAAAACAAATTTTCAGCTTTGTTATTCCCATTTACCAGTACAAGTGTAACATTCATATTCAGTAACCATTGACTGATATTAGGTTTAATACTTTGGAGTAAAAACAGTCTTATGTGACATAATGTGCTAAAACACATGGTTGGATAAATATGTTCATATTGAAAATCCTCAAATTGACACCAGAATCAGAAGGGACCAATGACCATTAGCAGGTTTCTACGAACCCTGTCCTCATGACAATCTCAAGCTCTTAAAGCACATACACCAAATTGCTGACTATTCAAATTAACCTTTCTGGTCTATATGCAAGAACATACAGTGAATGGTTCAAACTCTCAAGGTTCTTCTCCCCCAAGTCTGATTTACTATAACCACCTATTCATGAAACTAACACTTTGTTCCTCTGATCTTCCCAACTATTGGCACATTTGAAACTTCCCTTCATCATCCAAACTCTGTGGATATAATATCACCTCCCGATTTTCTTTATAATATTTTACTACACGGGATGAGGCCTTCATTGGCAAAAACCAGCATTTGTTGCCCATTTCTAATTGCCCGTGAACTGTGTGGCTTGGGAGGCCATTTTGGAGGCCAGTTAAGATTCAACCAAATTGCCGTGGGATTGAAGTCATATAAACATCAGATCACATATGTTGCCATTTTTCTCTCCCTGCAGAATATTACTCAGCTAGCTTGATTTTTTTTTGGGGTGGGGGGCGTGGGGGGAGAAGAGAGAGAATTGTTGAATTTAGCTTTATATGTTAGAATTACTTGATGAATTTAAGTTCTACCAAATTGCCATGGTGGGATTTTGATCCAAACCTCAGATCATCAGCCTGGGTCTTTGGATTATTAATCTAGTCACATTACCTCTATGCCTCCATTTCCTGCAACTTCAATGCTTCAACATCTCCAATTAGGTTTAAACCCATAACAGCATTAAAATTATCCTTCTTAAAAATCATACATAAACTTCTACATGAACTATCCCTTCACATCTGTCTGAACCTATTGCATACCTTGACACGGTGGCACTATACCATTCTCCTTCAATGCCTCTTCTCCATTGCTCAGCTGATTATAGTTATGAGGTTTACAAGACTGTTAGATTCAAGGAAGGGGTCAAGTGACCTGTTCTGAAGTCTGACTTACAATAGGCTTGCGAGGTTTGATTACCATTAGAACAAAGGGAATATGAGATTGTTTTACTTGGAACAACAGTTTCCATATTAACACAGTAAAGACTGGGAGTTTCCAAGGTTCCCGGAAGGATTCAGAATATCTGGAAGTAACAATTAAGCTTTAGGTCATACATTTAATTTCAAGATGGAGGATAAAATTAGGGTCTTGAGACAAGCCAATCAGAATTTCTAACTGGACAAACGGCTCATGTTGATTTACAATAGCATAGGGAAGGATGCAGGGGAAGCCAATTCCGAGATGAGACCTTCCTACTAATCAATGAATGACACATAGCAGCTTTGTGCAATCAACAGACAGAAGCAGCTGTTTGGCTCTGCAAACTACCAAGCCATGTGCTTGAGGAAGATAGTCTCTACTCAACATGATGCAGGTAAAAGATAAACATTGTTATATTCATTTTGGACCGTAAGGCTGCTCTCTCATTAGAGAGGGACAACTGGTGATGGCTAAATCTGAGGGTCACTATATTTCAGGAGAGGAAAGAGTCTGAGAAGGGGCACTTCATGGTAACCTCAGCCAGTATGAGAACAGTGATGCACCTACATCTGTTTACAGATTGCAGGAAACTTGCCATGTGGTGGTTGAGGCTAAAACATGGAATATTTTCAAGTAGTTAAATAGTCCTTAGGGCGAATGAGATCAAGGGGCATGGGAGAAAGCAGAAACAGGGTATTGAATATGTGGAGCAGGCTCAAAGATACAGCAGGCAATCTCTTTCTGTGATGTAAATAATGATGAATTAGAACTAGTCCCTCATTTTCGGATATATAAACAGCATTTTACTTTTTAAAATTGCTCTTAATCATTCACAATTTCAGATGTAATCGTAGAGATTTTTGAGATGGTTCCGATAACCCTTGCAGGTTTACTTTCACATTCTTTTTGCGTATCATTCTTAGCCTGTTTGTCATCCTTGTCTGTTCTCCTGCCAATCACTAGGTTGTGTTTTGTTTTGTTTGCATTCTTGTATTACTTTTCTTTTAGATTTATGTTATCCCTATCTCTTTAATTGACTATGGACCATGTATTTTTGCTAGTAGAGCTCTTACCGTTAGAGGCATAAACTAGTTATGTATCATGGTGTACAAAGTTAAAAATCACACAACAGGTTATAGTCCAACAGGTTTAGATGGAAACAGTAGCTTTCGGAGTGCTTTTTCTTCATCAGGTGGTTGTGGAGTATAACATTGTAAGACTCAGAATTTATAGAAAAAGTTTACAGTGTGATGCAACTACAATTATGTATTGAAAAAGACCTGGATTGTTTGTTGTCTTTTTCAATATATAATTTCAGTTGCATTTCTGTAAACTTTTGCTGTAAATTCTGTGTCCATATCTGGTATTGTGATTTTTAACTTTGTACACCCCAGTCCAACACCAGCACCTCCAAATCATGTATCATGGTGAATTCTTTTAAAAATCTTCCAACAAGTCTATTGCTTTACAGGTTATAAATATTTTCCGGTTTACTGTGGACAATCACTGTCAGCCCACTGAAGCTGCAATTAAATTTGAACCCAAAGGTAAGTTTCTGAACTTGACATCACAGAAAATGTCTACTTTGTAACATGGCCAGTCTGTGTCCCTGTCACAATACATGTGCTGCTGACACTCAACCATGCTTACATTATCCAACTAACTCAGTACTTACCCAATTAACCTTCTACATCTTGCATCCCTAAAACATCAGCTCAACCAAAATATTATTGCAGGTATATTTATCAACATCAAAGTCTTCTAAACCCATCATAATGATTCTGTTAACTCAGAATCACAGAATTGTTGTGACATAGAGGAACATTCAGCCATTGTATCTGAACTGGATCTCTGAATGAGCATTATGATTCAGCCATTCTCCTGACATTTCCCCTCTTTTGCCTTATTATTTAAATAATCACCTAATACCCTCTTGAATGTATGAATTCAACCTACCTCACACTTCTAGACAGTGCAGTTCAGACCCAAAGGGATTCCTGATCCACATCAGTTTCAAAAATCTGATGAAATTCTGCTGTACTCTTATCCCCCTATTTATGCAACCTCTTCCAGCCTAAAAACTCAAGGACACCTAACATTCCACTAACTAACGTATCTAAATCAACCCCCTCCTTTTACCTTCCATAGACAGCTGAAGGATCAACAGTCAAAGTCGCAATCTCTGGAATTCCCTCATTAAACACACTTTCTTTTTCCAAAATTCTTCTGAAAACCTGTCTCGTTGATCAACTTTTATTTCTGCCCTTCAATATCTATGCCTCAGGGTGAAATTTCTCTGAAGTGCGTTTGGATGTTTTCCTATGTTAAAGATGCTATTTAAATGCAAGTTGTTGCTGTTGTTACCCACTACTTGGCCAGGGTACCAAGACATCAAGAATTGTGTCTATCAATTAGCTATACTGATTACGGAGAACTATCTGACCTGTAGTAAGGTTCTGTGTCTTTCAATAGCCTCCTGGTCTACTGGTACTGCGTCTTCCTCACTGAGCTTCATTTCATACATTTTTACAAGCATCTCAGCTCCTTGACTGCTTTTCAACATAACATCCACGGTTTTCAGTCTAAAAGAAATTTTTAAAAAAAGTTAGTTGCTGAAAATAAAACCTCTGTGCATAAGAATAAAGGAACAATGGTTTTGGAACAATCCCCTTTCATCTTCAGATTATCTTGTATCTTTTCTTGTGGCAAAATCATATCTTTACATCTACTAATTAGATATCCATTTAACTTGCCTTTAGATACTACAGTGGAGCACGCATTTCCTGAAGTAAGCTCAGTTATAGCATCATCAACAAATATGAAGACCGCATTCTCTAAATTAACAATAGCTTGAAGCCAATTTTGCCACATTTTGAAGGCAATATTTTTCCACTCCATTAACAATATACCTCAATGTTTTAACAAAGAGATTTGGATAAGGAATGACTGTGCAAAAGAATTTAGCCTGTACGGATTTTTATCTACAGCCTGATGATTTAAAGCTGGAATTACTTTTGCTGTCATTTTTCAAACCTTTTTACTTGTGGTTTCTAAAAACTTAAGGACCAAATTTGAATACAACATTTCATGTATGATCAGACAATTGCTTAAATTTATACCATTCTCTTGAAGCTCTATGGTATGGATCTGCTTATATGATCTAGTTGTCAATGGAACTAATTTCAGTCAATGTGACAGCAATTAATATTTTAACAAATAGACATTTTTCTCAATTCATCTTTGATTTGATGCATTATTGTCATGTACTGAGGTACAGTGAAAAGTATTGTTTTGCATGTTAACCTGACAAATCATACCTTACATAAGTATATGAGGGTAACAGATCAGAATGCAGAATATATAGTGTTATAGATACAGAGAAGGTGCAGAGAAAGATTGTATATCTTTCAGATTCTGCCACACTATCTCCCTTGTCTAATCCATATAACAAGGCAGTGAATAGCAGATACACAATCCAGTATCCCCCAAAAAAGTATCTAGAGATTAAACGGAGAAAGATTATACTAAGGAAGCAAATGTAAATATTAAATGTACCTACTCTTCACACATTTATATGCTTTTACTTACAGATATACAAATCACAATCATGCATTTCTAAATACCACTAGAGCTTTAGACTGACCCTACATATAAGGCCACAAGTGAATCCTCAATAACTGTCCACTTACTGAATATAATAAAATCTCTATTAATACACAATTTACATCTGTGGTCTGAAACAGAGTCTCCAAAACATTCTACAAACAAAATATAAGTGATCTGCTCATAGATGCTACTGCTACCAGCCCATCAAAAGACAAATGACTGCAATATTTCGAATACATACTCATTTAGTCACTCTTCATATACTTAACCCTTGGCAGTTTTGTTCTGTAATTTCAGACTTACTTGTCCATGTAGGTGGAGGATAATAAATGCACTTGATTCATCTTCTGTATCACCAATTCCAACTCAGAATGCAAAGCTGGAATACTTGCTGCAGAGGGAGACTGGTGGAAAAAACTCTCACATTTCTTTGTCACTTGATTTAATTGAGATTTCAATCCATCCAACTCCTGATGCATGTTCTGCAAAAACAGTAAGTAATGAAAGAATCAATAAATAGATCTATGGAAAGTTTGCTTAGGAGAACAAGGATAAGAAAAGAAATAGCAAAAGTTTTTATGTTTTTCACCTAAAAATATTATGAGAGCACATTTCCCATGGTATAATGTAGGCCAGCTTTAATTGGAGTAAATTAGCACAATGCTCAAAGACAATATTGAGATTGCTGTGACAAGTAATCAATCGTAAATTTATTGAGGACAGATATTGTATCAGACAAACCTCTTGCTCAACCATTTTAAAGGCACTATCTTGAATGGCATTGCCTTCGACAGAGGCTTGAATCCTCCGTATTAATCGGTCTTGATACTTCTCTAGTCGCAAACAGATGTTTTGAAGCTCGGAGATGTAGGTTTTACTCAATGTCTCATCTTTCTCTTCTATTTAATAAGCAAATAATAATTAGATATAAAATTTGAAAGGAATGCAAACCTCTTGTTATTTTCTCAAGTCACAATGATTATGGAGATAACAAGGAAGTTAAACAAAATGAAAATAAAAGTCATGACATTAGCTTTCAAAACTGTCATTGGAAGCCATTTCCTTAAAGGATCCAAGATTGCACTAGTCAAATTTGCTTCCCTAAACTGAAGGCTAAATGTAGTTAGAACTTCAAAGCAGCATAGCTTAACCAACTGTCAGAAGTATGATGTGCCCTACCTTTCAAAATAAATTGTTATAGTACATGCCACCAAATTCTGCACTGACACAGATTCTTAGTAAGATCTTATTCAGTCATTAATGCAACACAATTTTAGAATCTGAAATGGAAAGTTTAAGTTGAAGAATTTCTCAGTCTCTCAAACAAACAAGGGATCCTTTCTTTCCTTTTTTCTCCTTTAATCATTTGAGAGCTACAATTATAGGTGCAAACAAAAAAAACTATTAAAATGGACACTACCAGTTAAAAATTGAGGAATATTTAGAAGATGACAATAAATGTAAAAGTGGTATCATCAGCAAGGCAAGCAGTCAGTCATGATGATGTATTCTCTTAGCCAGCAAGTAAAATGCATCAAACTTTTTCAAAAAAAAAAGAAATAAATGATTGCTACAAACGATGGGATGATAGTAGAAGCTAAAATAGCAAATGGACTGATGCGAATTTTATCAAGAAAAAAAATCAACATTTCACAAATATAGCATTCGTGCTGCTGGGACAGGAAGGTTATTAAGTGGTTAGTACACCATGAAAAATCCAATTATTCCACATTCAATAAAGTGCAACTTTTTAAAGGGCTATTGCAGCAAGATCATAAGTATGAACATGCAAAGTCTAGTCAGTTCCAAGATTATATTTAATTGTCATATGCAGGACGTTTCAACAATGTGCCCTGTGGGGGCAGCTATCCTATTTCTTGATTTTGTAGTTTGGCAATGTGGTTTGACCTACGAGATATGGATTGCAGTCAAGAGTGTAGAGCTGGAAAAGCACAGGTCAGGCAGCATCTGAGGAGAAGCACAATTGTTGTTTCGGGCATAAGCCCTTCATCAGGAATGCATTTCTGTAGCTTACAAATCACCTTTTCAAGTACAATTAGATCTGGGCAATAAGTTATGATCTTATTAGCAATATTCACAACCCATGAACAAAAGAAAAGGTTAATTATTAAACCTGAGCATGCTATCCTGTACACTGCTAGTCATGAGAATAAGAGCTGCAGTGTACTTTGAAGACTGTTACTTGGCCTGCAAAATGAAAGCAGGACAGGTCAAGGGGTCAAATACCACACTGTCCTTGGTTCTAACAATGTCGTCATGTGTATTTATTTCCAATGGCACCTCAGAACTCAACAAAACACCTATCCTTGTAAGGAATGTTTTGCCACCTATAAGTACCACTGTTTCATACTGTACAACATTATTACAGCAAATGATTTTGCTTTAAGCAAACACTTAAATATCAAATGGTCACAATCATGCTCTTCAAAGGTCAGCATACTGCTAGTGGGAATTGTTATTGAAAATCCAATTCATAAGATTAAGGTTGTGTTGCCTCTAGTACATACTTTAAAGTTATTTGTCATGTTACTTCATTTTAATAAAATAATTACACTGAAGCTCTGAAAAAAGTGCATATTAATTGTGTTCATTTCACTAACCTATTTCCACGGATACTAGTAGCTTCTCACTTTGCTCCTTACAGTTATCAACATCTTCCTCTAACCGTAACCTGTCTGCGATGGAGAAGACCTGAGACTCCTGGCTGTCCTCAAGAAAATCTTCAAAATGCATCTGGAGATTTTTCATGACTTGTGTATGCTCGTTTTCTTTCAGAGTTTTAAACTGTAAAAAGAAGAAATAGAGGCTGTCTAAATCGGGTATGAATCTGTCAGAGATAATTTTAATGTTTAGGTTGTCAGCAGGTCTACAACATGCTGTTACCTCCCTTAGCTAGTTTGGCTTTAAAAGCTTTTGGGTCACACAATAATTCATAAGTTAGTTTTGTGGTATCAGTGCTATTTAAATAATATTGTTGACAAAAACATCTAAAATAATATCTGGAGCCGTTGTAAAATACAAATCAATCAAGCTATCGCGCTGCAAATAAATGCAGGATATAGATTACTTTTTAAAAAAAAAAAGTCTTAACTAAATGAAAATCAGGGTGGCAATCACTGGCAAGGTAACAGCATCCTCCTTTGACCTCAAATAAAGCTGCACAACATGACCTCGCAAGCTTGCAGTGTGGTTTTCAATTTTTTTTTCTCAATGTTACTTTCATTCTGACGTAGTCGTAGAGGATCCTGGTGTCTAATATCAGCGATGTCACTAAGTATTTGAAAAGTGTGGTGCTGGAAAAGCACAGCCAGTCAGGCAGTATCTGAGGGGCAGGAGAGTCGACATCGAGTATGGGCTCTTCATCAGGAGCTCATATTGGAAACATTGACTCTCTTGCTCCTCGGATGTTGCTTGACTGGCTGTGCTTTTCCAGCACATTTTTTTTTACTCTGATCTCCAGCATCTGTAGTCCTCAGCCACGTAGTAGGCTTAACTGCCTATCACATTGAAGAATTGTCAGAGAGACAGCACAATAAAGTATCAAACAGATTTTATCATTCACTTTTTAAAAATAATTTTACAGATAAAAGTCAGCACACACACATGGTCTAAGATAGAAGTTGAAAAACCATGAGAGACAAAAATATATCTAAGGAATGAAAAAGTTAACATGTCAAAATATAACAGATTTTTAAGGGCCAGACTTCTTGTTTACAATTTAGTACACTATTAAAACCCTAGTTATGAACAGTACTACCATAAAAAGTAGAAGTCCGTGTTAATTCAGTAGTCTGTAAATCACATATTAGTGTCAGGACTTCAGAAGTGGATCCTGTAGAGCAGGAAATCTCTGACATCTGGATTTCAGCATTTAACTGAGTGTGTGAATGCCTGAGGCTGCTTACAGTTTCACACAGCAATGTTAGAAATGCTGACAGTTTCACCATCATTCAAACCACAAAATTTGGGCTCCAGAATTATTCAGAATATGGTATTGCATATACATAGCCTTTATATGATTCATGTGAAAAAAGATACTTTGCAAAGTAAAAAATACATTTTTAAAAAGTCAAGAATAAATTGCATTTATGGACAGGGTTTTTCAGCATTTTGAAATTTCTATCAGGGTTGTGTCAGAAAGGGGAAGTCTGGGCTAAAATGACAGCCTACATGTCTGTGAATTCAATCTTTAAATTTTGTTATTCTACCATTAATGACAAAGCATGATAGGTTTGTACTATTTCAATAGTCTTTTTTGTTAGCAAAATTTCAGCAAACAAATGGATACATACTGTTTCTTTGTTCCAGGAGTGAATGGTTTCAATATCTTTCACTAGATAATTCCAGGACACAACACTTTTCATGTTAATATGCAGCTGGTGCCACAAAGCCATAACATTCTGATACATTTGTTCAACCCTGAAACACATGATTAGATTAGTGAGGGCATGTAAAATCAAGCTATAACTTTTACATCAAAGCAAGGCAAGATCATTTTGAAATCTGCGTGGCATTAACATCTGTTGAAATTCTCACTTGCTGTAGGTTTTCCCTGAAATGATTCAGCATGGTAGATCCACAACAGAATTATTTTAACAAAGTGCCCAAATATTTAAAAAGTATATTTTATCCAGTAGAAAGTGGGTCAACTTTCAAAGAAGTGTTATGGCAATAAAAGGTCAAAACCTAAATTTATTGACAACACACTTTAGTTATAATGTAATATCTACAGAAGGAAGCCTTCATAACATGGCTACTTCAATGAACAGATTTGTATTTTAACCTGGTAGGCATTTGAAGCCATCTGAATTAGGTTTGGTCATTCCACAAAAATCACAGTCAAGTGTCACTAATGCAACAAATCCACTGAAAATATGTCCTTTAGGATATCATTCATAAAAGATCTAAACTTTAATCATATAATATAACATTCCATACAACCTGGACAACAATTCATAGAAGTGAATTTATAAAATTGATACTGCACAAGATTCGACTACTGAATAAATAGATTTTACTTAAAAAGATTTTAAAAAGTTACTTCAATCAATTAGTTGATATATTCTGAAATAAAAAGTGCATGATGAAAACCATCTATATCAAATTGCTCTTTATTAACAAAATGTTCTATACCTGCTGCCAGCGTCAATCGCTTCTTCGTTTGGTGCAGGGATTGTGAAACAGACAGATGGAACCATTGCCTCATTGCCAGTTGGACTAATAACTTTCCACTTGGTTCGGTGAGAGTTATCCTCCAGAACGCACTCATCATTCTTACAGACAGTAATCTGTTAATAATTACAAGTTTATAATGCCAGGACTTATGTTCAAATGCAGACACATCTATATTTTATTAAACCATGGTATCAGTAGAAGCATAGTGAGTGTTACATAATAGCCACTTGCTTAAATAGAAAATTAAGTAACTACATTTTAACTTCTTCACTTGTTTGGTTGAATGGAGTTGCATATAACGTGCTTGTCCATGGCCTTTGGAAACAACTTGTGCAAACAATAAATGCAAAAAATTTGGGAAGGATCCAGTGCTCCATGATGTTGGCCCAATAAAGCATAACAAAACATGATCTGCTAATTATAGAGTGTTATAAATTTACACACTTGTTCCTTTTTTTTGGGAAAAAAGAATGAGACATCTGACAAAGTAAAATTAGTGCTAGATTTTGTCACAAAATTTGTATTATCATGAAACTGCTGTTATTGTCCGTTTGAATGATAAAAGTTTTTTTTATTTTAAATAGAAAGTGAATGCCCCAACCAGATGGTCATGGGTTTTGAATAGTAGCAATTGCTAAAGCACATGTACCGTTGCTTGGGAATGATATTTCCAAGTTGAACTGTACATAAAATGTCTTGAGGTGCAATGTACCAGTCTCTGATGGAGGGAAACATTGGCATGGTTGGATGACCCCATTTAAAACGTACCTCCTGCTGGCCAATTCCGAAGTGACACTGACAGTGGTTATGGAGTGTTGACTGCGGCCCAGACCCTTTAACCTTCCCAGTTGATGGATGCTGCATGGTGCCAAGCGGCTCCCATGAGAAATAACAGAGACAGGGCAGGGAGGAGGTGAGGGAATAGGGATAAAAAAATTGTTTGCAAAATTCATTAAATTTCTTACTCAATAAAACACTGCAGAGTTGAAAATTTATGATAGTATAAGAACAAGTTGTCAGTGCCAATTCTAGGTGCAAGCCTTCCTTGGCCAAAAATGGAAAATGTACTTAATACATTTTAATACCACTACCTCCACATTACTAAAAGCAATTCAACGTTTTGTTCCCTTTTCAGTCTTTTACTAAAATCAGGTGCAGAATTCCTACCTCAATCTGCCTGTAGTCACAAATAGCCTTGATTGGGATAGTGGTTTTTATAGCATTATCAGGATTTCTTGGTTTCAACTGAACAATTGTTTTTGCTCTGCCAACAAGGCTCGCTATGGAACTCTTGTACTTGATCAGCTGTTCCTTTTCATCCTTCAAAATAAAGATAGTCAAAAATCAAAAATCACAAAAATTAATGTGATCACTCCGTGAAGTGAGCAAATCGAAGGTGCTAAAATGGAAAATTTGAATGTGGATTAAACAGTCACACACAAACTGCTAAAAACAGTTAAAGACATCCTGAGATTATATTGTAAGAAAATTAATTTAACTACAATAAGATATTGCTTTCAAAACTACATATAAGCAAGTCAAAATATCAACTATGTTTCAAAGCAGATGTAAGTGCTGAATTTTAATTAGGTGACGATGTATTACATTTTCCACCTATGTATTAGATTTTCACAAAACCATTTTTATTCCTGTCTTTGCCCTCTAGATGGCATACAGAGACAACACACAAAGGAAACAAATTTCAACTAAAAGGGGTTCAATTGTAAGTGCTTCCAAAAATTCTAAATTTTTAGAACTAGAAATGAAAACAAAGCAGCTCATTGATTAATTCTCAAAACTTATTTTTATATTACAGATAAATAAACAAAGTTGGAAAAATTCAATTAGATTAATCTAGTCATTTTAGAAGGATCAAACAATACAAAACACTTGAAGGGTTTACATGCTTTTTAACACAACAAAATGAATTGATCTCATTAGCCGTCTTCGGTCTCATGGAACACAATCACCCTCACCAAAGACAAGACTAATAATGTGGAGGATGACAAAGAAGACACCTTAGAAAAACTGCAGCACACCAGCTTACACATTTGACAAAACAAAATCTTGATCCAATGGTAAAGTAACTAAGACTTTGGGGGTCTCACATTACTGCCTTTGCCAGAATACCACCAAGCTATTCCAGATGGCACATCTCTCTCACCTGCTCTTGCTATTGAGGACATGTTTGCCACAGTCCTACTGTTGAGCATTGCTAGAGTTCCTAATAAGAAATCACGTAACCAAAGCAGCCCTGGACATAAGTTGCACTTCTGTACCTAATTGTTTTGGTCCTATAGTGAGAGCAAGGGGAGAACTTTGGAAACACACCTCCAGAATATTATTGACATACATACTTTGGCAGTTGAGATTCACACTTAACATTCAGAAGGCCAAAGTCCTCCATCAGCAAGTTTCAAATATAAACATGCCTCATTGTTTAAGATTTATCATGAGTACCTGGAAAATGTGGAACACTTCTAATTCCTTGGAAGTTATAATATAAGGCTGATATCGGTGAAATAACCCAGCACCATCTAAAATCCGGTGCAGTCTTTGGCTGCTTGGGTAAACCAATGTTCACAGACTGTAACATCAGAACTGAATCAAAACTCTTGATCCAAAACACAGTTGTTACAATATGGACAATGTACAAGAGGACAAGTTTGGCAGAGGCAAAAGCACAGGACTCATAACATTAACGCTGCCTGAAGGTGATCAGTTGGAATGATAGACACACAAAATTCAGTGTCCTCTCAGGCTTGCAACCAAACAAACATCAATACTATGGTCCCATGTTAGCCACTCTATTGGCCTTTGGTTAAGAATATCAAAATACCACGCTCCCAAAGCAAATAATCTTCTCCCAATTCTGTCAGGGCAGATAGACCATAGGAGAATGAAAGAGGACAAGAATGTACTAAAAGCCAACATGAAGAAAATGTAATAAAACAAACAATTACAGATGCTGGAACTCTGATTGTCCATCTACGTATATCCTACTCATAGTAGCACTGGCTTACAGGATGATGCTGAGCTGAGGCAAAGAATTCCAGCCACCATTACCAGTTCCATTCTTGTAAATTCTATTATTGAATCAAGCTGTGAAGAACTGTAGGCTGTGGTCAAATTTCAGATAACGGACCCAGTCATAAATTTTACTGATCATTTATTATTTGCCACGATATTTTATTGTCAAGTGACTTCAAAACGCCAAACACAAAGAATGTGATAGAATATTCTCCACTTGCCTGGACGACTGCAGACCCAAAAAATTTACAGTACAAAGCAGCATGCTTGCTTGGTACCCAATCTAATATCCAGAACATTCACTTCCTCCACCATCAATGCACAGTAGCAGCTTTGTGCACCATCTACAAGATGCACTGCATCAACTCCACAAGCCTCATTTGACATTACCTTCCAAACCACCCAACACTATCACCAGGAAGGACAACAATGACAGATACATTGTAACACTACCAACTGCAAGCCCCCTCCAAACCATACACTGCTAAGTTGGAACTGCAATCACCAGGTCAACATTCTGGAATTCTCTTTCTAACAGCACTGTAGGTGTAGCTACACCCAAGGACTGCAGTGGTTCAAGAAATCAAATCACTACAACCTGCTCAAGGACAGTTAAAGATGTGTAATAAATGTCAGTGATGTCTACACCCAAACAATGAATAAAATGAAAGTCACCAGTTGTTGCCAGGAAGCTAAGAAAAATGGTTTTAAGCCATTTTAGATACCAGCAGCTGCTCAGGTGGCATGATGGATAGCACAACTCATTATTAAGTGTGCAAATACACTAATGCCCTCTTCCTAACCATGGACACACATGACAATTCGTCAAATGGAACATGCGGTGAGGAATTCAAAGCAACTGTTTGCCACTCTCCAGCAACTGAGCCTATAAATGCATTTCTTATGCCTAATTTCCAAACAGGCCTCAAAAATTGTCATCCTAGAGTTACATCTTGCACCATTCAACTGTCAGACTGGAGAAACTTACACAGAGCAATTTGACATGTGTAAGGAACGTTCGGATGCTTCAGATGTCCAAATTCAAAACTTCATGTATACATATTACCAACTACTAAATTCAAGTCCTCTGTGAAAAACTTTGGTTAAAAGGCAATTTTCCATGAGGCTGACTTCACAAACAAGACAATTATCAAACAAATAGAAGAATATTCATTTCTAATAAGCAAATCATTGTCCATACCATGGAATCTTGGAGTAGATCCTCCAGTTTTGACAGACCACTGGTCCGGTCACACTTATATTTTCTCTTTATTGTCTCTTGCAGGTTCCGTAAATACTGTTCTGCTTCTTTAATGTCACTTAAAAACTGCAAGAGAGCAGGAATATATAGATTATTATTTTAATGGATTAAAGAATAAAGCAAAAGACACAAGTTTCCAAATATCTCCTAAACCAAGATGGGCTGTTATTAATTAGTTGCATAGATATTGAACTTCGATGTAAAGAAATTAATTAACAGGCAAATGAGTCCATGAACTAGTGTTGCATCAAGCAGTCATAGTGAAACGTTGCAACTAAGAGAAGGAAATAGTTGTATTATTCAGCCAATCTCAAAAAATTGCATGATACCTCTGCTGCTTGATGTTCAAGTATCTCTGAACATCGGAGTTTGTTCAAGAAAAATTAACAAACAGCGTAATTCACAGCTGATCTTGGAGAAATCTGTGCAGGATAGCTCACAGCAGGGGAGCAGCTAAGTAGTTTTTCACAGTGTTACCTTACTGTTTATTTTGTAAAGTTACAATAGTGAAGAAAGTATGTTTATTAAGATCTGTCACTTGACTAAACTTTACAAATATAAAACATAGGTAATATGTTAGCCTGGAGCAGTGTCTTTTTAGTGGAGTAAGGCTGTGCTTTTTTCTGGGTCTATAGATTGTTAAGGTGCAAAGATAGCTTCTAGTAAGCGTTCTTCCTATCGGATGAGGGAGAGTTTCCATGTCACTGATGGTTATGTCTACCAGAATTGTGTTTTGTTGTGAATCCTATTGGATCGCATGGATCAGTTGGAGTGACACTTAGCGGCAATGAGGAATTCACAGGAGCTAGGGGGTGTGATAGATGGCAGATGATAGATAGTAGGAAGGGAGAAAAACCACAGTTACAGTCAGGTAGATGGGTTACCTCCAGGAAAGGTAGGAGAGGGAGGCAGGTCATGCAGGTGTCTTCTGTGGCTATTACCATCTCAAACAAGTATGCTGTTTTGGAAAATTTAGGCGGTGATGGACTCTCTGGGGAATGTAACACAGACAGCCAAGTTTCTGGTACAGAGACTGACTCTAATGTAACAAAGGGCACATCAGATTCCAAGTGATCGACTGTGACAGGAAACTCTCTAGGAAGAGGTACAGACAGACAGACATTTCTGCAGCTAACAGCAAAAAATCAGAAAGGTGCACTGCGTCCCTCGTGCCAGCTTCAAGGATATCTTGAACAAGGTGTAGAATATTCTTAAAAGGGGAGAAGGCCCACCAGGTGGTCATAGTACACATTGGAACCAACAACATAGGAAGAGAAAGGATGAGATTCTGAGGACAGAGTATACGATGGTAGGTAGGAATTTAAAAAGGAGTTCCTTGAGGGTAGTAAAAGCTGGATTATTCCTGGTGCCATGCACTAGTTACAGTAGGAATAGGAGGATAGAGCAGATGAATGTATGGCTGAGAAGCTAGTGCAGGGGAGAAGGATTCACATTTTTGGATCATTGTAACCTCTTCTGGGGTAGAAGTGACCTGAACAAAGATGGATTGCCCTGAATTGAAAGGGGACTAATATATTGACAGGGAGATTTGCCAGAGCTGCTCTGGAGGATTTAAACTTGTAAAGTTGAGAGTTTGGTGGGGGTGGGTGGGTGGGTGTGTGTGTGCAAGGCAGACGTATAAGAAGGTTCAATGAAGCTCAATCAGTATGGACACTATTTTGATCATGAAATTTCTGTACTTCACAGAATACAAAATGATTAAAATACAAATGGACAGAAATGCTATAAAAATGTCCCGGACATAATTTACTGATAGCACAAGTTGAATGGTGAGGAACTGTACATTTCATAGATAGAATATCGAAGTCTGATTCTAGGTGCTGCATTTGGGGCTCACAATTGGCCACAAGAGAATTGATGCAGAGCGAGAGAAATTAGTCGGAGTTTCTGCTAATGACTCAGTAGCCTATGCAGAGGTGGAGAAGATGATCAAATTTAGTTGTGTTTTCATTCAGTGTTGAACAGTTTATCAACACGTACAGTACAGGCTCATTCATAAATGATGACTACTTAGAGGTAAAGAATGGAGAACATCATTTCTGAAACATCATCACAAAAAGAGTCAACACTTCTCAGAGAGGGGAGAATGCTGAGGAAAACAAAGTCCAATCTACAATCTACCAGTGCCTATGGAATATGTCATGAGATGGAGCAAAATTATAAGAAGGTACACACTTATTTGAGGTCCAAGATTTGTTTTTTGGACCAGGAAGGAGAAACAGAGTGTGACTGGAAATAAAGGTATAAAGAATGATTACTAAAACATCAGCAGCGAAAGGATCAGAGAAACAGTAGAGGTAGAGACACACATAGAAAAATAGATCTTTCAAAAAAAAAACTGTTACAAAACAGCAATTCTCTTTCTCTCTTGCTCAAGCGAGTATGTTTAATATTTAGGAGAGAGATGTACAAAACCACACTACTATCTGGAGAAGAAAACCAATCTTATTGCCATGTGCGCAACATTATAACCGTAACCTTCAGTTGACTCAATACCTGAATAACAGTAACATTCTTTTCATTGAGACTTCTAACAAGACCGCTGAGGAGTTGGGTTCAGTAGTAGCTGAGATCTTTCATACAGCTCCATGCTCCTTAGGGCCAAATGTAAAGTGGCAAACAAGAGTTGAATTTTCTGAACATTCACTAACTTACAGCTAAAACAGGGAAGTTTTTAATAAGTCTGTATTATTGGAAAGAACATTTGTGGCTAGTGTTTAGGAATTTGAGGGGTAGCATCTCTTGCATTTTCAACATATGTTGTTGACTAACTTTATTTCACAGGTATCTATAAAGTAACCTTCACTTAAAGATAATAGATTAACTATTTCAGTAATCAATGTATGGATTTCCTTCAATGAGGCACTATTTTTGCAAATAGATCCTATAGTTAATGTGCTCACTGTAACTATAAAGTCTATCTTACCTGGAAGTAAGCAGTATTGTCCTTTACATGTTGTTCCACACAGCAACACAATTGTTTGATCCAGTGCCATTGTGTCTTAAGGGCTGCACTGTATGCCTTTGAAGTGACAAAAAGCAGTTTAGTCAGAATATGATTAGTACTTCAAGTTCTTCTATAATTCAACTATAAAACCATTTTGTTGTTAGATAAGACAATAATGCAAGTACTTCTATTATGTTGACAAACTAAATCTTCTCTAATAGAACTTATAATGTCGTCATTTATCACATGTTCAGGACTTGAAAATAATTCATTACTGAAATTTTTTGAATCGCTCTCAGTGCTGTAAACAGCAGGCACGGTAACTAACTGGGCACTGCAATATCCTACAAATAGCATCGGAGATGCATAGGTACGTAACTTGTTAGCCTACTTTTTCTCTCAGTAACATTTATGGAGGCTGTAATATTCTGATAGATCTAAAATGTTTACAGAAGAATTACAATGCTGTTGAATATGCAATCTCTTTGAAACATTGTTAGATGCACAATCTAATTGATTGGATAAAGTGATCTCGATGGTGTATCCAAGCAAGACTTGAACTTCTGTCCATCTGACTCTCAATCAAGAGTGCTACCAACTGACATCAGCTGCAAATTAATGAATGTTATGGATCCCTTCTTGCTATTATTGTGTTTCTTTTTAAACTGAATTTCAGTATCTTTTGTGAAGTAAAAATGTTGAATGTTCAAGCTTTACAACCTTTTTTCTAACAACATACTTTGCTCAACATTACCTTCACCCAACCATCTTCAGTTGCTTCAATGACTTTCACTCCATCATAAGGTTACAAGTGTTGATGTTCGTTGATGACTGCACAACATTCAGCATCATTTGCAACTCCTCAGATACTGAAGAAGTCCTTGCCCAAATGCAGAAAGATTGAACAATACCTTTACTTGGACTGACTAGTGACAATTAACCACTAACTTTGCACCAAAGTGGGGTTTGACCAGAAACTGAACAAGACAAGCCATACAAGTACTGTAGCTACAAAAATGGGACAGAGGCTAAGAATCCTGCAGCAAATAATTCACGCTGAGGATCTAAAAACCTGGATTTAGGCTGTTGTCGGGAGCAAATCTATGCAAGCTTTTAATAACCACAAAATGGCTTTTTAATATAAAGTAACAGAACAAAATGACTTCAGGTTAATACTGTGCTATAATAGTTGAAAGCTGCATTCCTGCTTTGCTGAGTTAGCTGAATTAAAAGATAATGCAGACAATGGAGTCTTCAAAATATGAATCATAAGACATTAACTGACCACCCTGACTAACCTTGAACCACAAGTTATGAGATGATAATGTGCGTAAGACAATACTGTTTCCCAGGAAATACCGTTGGATTAACCTGCTATCTATTATGTCACCTTATTACATTTCATTGGTTTTCTTTTGTAAAAATGGGTGCATTGTCTCTGAAGAAACATATAAAATTGCTTATCATTCAAATTCAATTGCACAGTTTCTCCAAGGAACACAGAAGCTGTTAACCTCTGTCTTGCTGGACAAACCTGTGCCCGACGTCGTAATAAACTGTGAAACCTTGCTGAAGCAGATCATACTCCTAGTGATTCTTTTGACCAATTGCGGAACTAAGAGGTCCCTTCTGGGGGTCTACATCTTCAGCCCCAGACTTTCCAAAGCCTTTCTACCACCATTTAGAATATAAGAATGATGAGGGCAGAGCGGTAGATGTGATCTATATGGACTTCAGTAAGGTATTTGAAAAGGTTCCCAGAGAGAGACTGGTTAGCAAGGTCGGATCTCATGGAATACAGGGAGAATTAGCCATTTGGATACAGAACTGGCTGAAAGGTAGAAGATAGAGGGTGATGGTGGATGGTTGTTTTTCAGATTGGAATCCTGTGACCAGTGGAGTGTCGCAAGGATTGGTGCTGGGTCCACTACTTTTCATCATTTATATAAATGATCTGGATGTGAGTATAAGAGGTATATAGTTAGTAAGTTTGTAGATAACACCAAAATTGGAGGTGTAGTGGACAACAAAGAAGGTTACCTCAGATTACAACAGGATCTTGTTCAGATGGGCCAATGGACTGAGAAGTGGCAGATGGAGTTTAATTCAGATAAATGCGAGGTACTGCATTTTGGGAAAGCAAATCTTAGCAGGACTTATACACTTAATGGTAAGGTCCTAGGGAGTGTCACTGAACAAAGAGACCTTGGAGTGCAGGTTCCTTGCTCCTTGAAAGTAGAGTCGCAGATAGTGAAGGCGGCGTTTAGCATGCTTTCCTTTATTGGTCAGAGTATTGACTGCAGGAGCTGGGAGGTCATGTGGCAACTGTACAGGACATTGGTTAGGCCACTTTTGGAGTATTGTGTGCAATTCTGGTCTCCTTCCTATTCGAAAGATGTTGTGAAATGTGAAAAGGTTCAGAAAAGATTTACAAGGATGTTGCCAGGGTTGGAGGATCTGAGCTACAGGGAGGCGCTGAACAGGCTGGGGTTGTTTTCCCTGGAGCGGAGGCGGAGGGGTGACCTTATAGAGGTTTACAAAATCATGAGGGGCATGGACAGGATAAATAGACAAACTCTTTTCCCTGGGGTCGGGGAGTCCAGAACTAGAGGGCTTAGGTTTAGGGTGAGAAGGGAAAGATATAAAAGAGACCTAAGGGGCAACGTTTTCACGCAGAGGGTGATGAAGCTGTCTTGCCATAAATGTATGGAATGAGCTGCCAGAGGAAGTGGTGGAGGCTGGTACAACAGCAACATTTAAAAGGCAACTGGATGGGTATATGAATAGGAAGGGTTTGGAGGGATATGGGCCGGTTGCTGGCAGGTGGTACTAGATTGGGTTGGGATATCTGGTCGGCATGGACAAGTGGACCAAAGGGTCTGTTTCTGTGTTGTACGTCTCTATGACTCTATAACTGAGAGCAGGAGTAGGCAATTCAGCCTCTTGAATCTACTTCAACACTTATTACAATGACTGATCTCATCTCTGCCTCAAACTCACTTCCCTGCCTGCTTCAAACCCTTGCTAATTAAAAATCTATCTACCTCCATCTTAAATTTACTCAATGGCCCATTAGCCATCATACCTTGGAGAAGTGAATGCCATTGATTCATGACCCTTCGAAAAGTAAGTTCTCATCTGCTTTGATTCTGCTGTTCCACAGCCTAAAACTACAACCTGGTCATTCTCGACTGCACTACTTGAGGAAATATCCTACTTCTCTGTCAATTCCCTTTAGCATTTTATATCCCTCAACTCCAAAGAGTATAAGCCTAATTGCTCAATTCCTCTTCATAAGAGGAACCCCTCATCTCTACAATAAATCTCGCGAAGCAATCTACAAGGCACAAGTCTGTAGCATTATGGTATACTTTCCATTTGCCTGCTCTAACGGCACTCAAGCAGTTCCCCACCATGCTGCACATCCTCCTGATCTGGAAATAGATCTCAGCTCCTTCACTGGCACGGAGTCAAAATTCTTAATTTCCTCCCTAATTTTTGTGTCTACCTCCTGCAAATGGACTCCAGTGTCTCAAGGGAGTAGTTAATTGCCACCTTCTCAAAAGCTAGGGATGGGCAATAAATACTGGCCCAACCAATAATGTACACATCCCATGAATAAATTTTAAAAATCCTCAAATCTGTTACTGCATAAACTGGGGCATAACATTTTCAAAGAATTAAATTCAAGGTTCTACAAATTTGAGTACCATAAATTTTATATGAAAATATTTCTTTACAGTAAATATTCTTTAGTTGTCAAGGTGGCTGTTAATTTCCTACAATTGTTAATATCTATTCTTTGAAAATTTACAGAAAACATGTCAAAATTAATAGAATTTTT
The DNA here is from genome assembly GCF_004010195.1 of Chiloscyllium plagiosum. Classification (NCBI taxonomy): domain Eukaryota; kingdom Metazoa; phylum Chordata; class Chondrichthyes; order Orectolobiformes; family Hemiscylliidae; genus Chiloscyllium; species Chiloscyllium plagiosum. Next base: position 27,556,726 of record NC_057736.1, read on the forward strand.
TTTAGCTTTTTCAGTATGAATTATCTACATTTATGCCATTATAAGCACCCTGATTCTCCATGCCCTCCCTCAAATACCTAATCTTTACTGGTGCACTAACCACATTAGCTAGATTGTGAACTTGTGTCTAAGAATTGATGTTTTTTTCCTGATCAATTAACATGATGAATCTGCAGCCAGTAAATTAATCTTGCCAATATTTAGCATTCGAACTAATATCCTGACATAAATTTTATTAAACAGAGGTACCGTACAACAGGTAATTGTTGCAACTGTTCAAACTGGGACTTAAGAAGTTCCAGGAGTTTTCAAGAAGGTACAACTACTAGGAACAATCATTATTTTTACATTTTAAAAAAAAATGCAGGATTTGAAGCAGCTTTTGATAATCCCATGCTTTAACCATATTATAGATTGAACAGAGGTAGCTAAAACTGAGGCCTGCTTGCCTTGAAATCAGATTTCAATAATGATGTGTCAAACTTCATACAGTACGGAAACAGACCCTTCACAATCCATGCTGACCATAATCTCAAACTATCCCCACTTGTCTGCATTTGGTCCATCTCCCTCCAAACACTTCTTGTTCATCTACTTATCCAAATGTCTTTTAAACATTGTAACTGTACCCACATCTACCACTTCCTCTGGAAGTTCAATCCACACATGAACCGCTGTATATAAAAAAAATGTTGCCCCGTCATGTCATTTGTTAATCTTTCTCCTCTCACCTTAAAAAAAACTTCCTTGTCTTCAAAAGGGAAAAGACACTTGTCATTCACCTTATCTATACCACTCGTGGTTTTAAAAACCTCTAGGTCATCCCCCAACCTCCTATACTCCAGTGAAAAATGTCCCAGCCAATCCAATCTCTCCTTATAACTCAAACCCTCCATTCCCAGCAATATCCTGGTAAATCTTTTCTGAACCAGCTTAAATAACAGCCTTCCTATAACAGGGCATCCAGAGCTGGTTACAGTACTTCAGAAACATCCTGTACAACCGAAATGTGATGATACATTTGCTGAACAAATTACCTCAACTGTTTGCCTGGCTGGATGGTTCTCTAGTGAAAGATGCTCCCCTGTTTCCTGGTGCGATATGATAACTTTCTGTTTCTGCTCCAATTCTTTCTTCAGTTCCTAGAGGAGATGTGATAAGTGTAATTTTTAACCAAACTTTGTACAATTTTAACAATCACATCAATTATTGAGGTGCACTTTGGACAGAGGACAAATAATTCTGAAGGAAAAGAAATATCACCGTCCACAGCAAATGTTAAGATTAGTCACAGAATTTACAATCAAAGTCAGCAAGTAGGACGAAAAAATACAAGTGGGTCCCCAGTGTGTGCGAGACAGGAGGGGGAGGGGGGAGGTGGTGATTTCATGTATTGGTTAAGTCTCCCTAGGAAGAGACAAACATGGCTCCGTACATCAATATGTGGGTAGCTGTATCCCAGCAATGATTTTCCTAGATTTGGCCAATTAGTGTCAGAGGGTGCTCTCTCAACAATGTTTCCATGATAAAATGTTGAATTAGCAAGCATCAGAGTCATAGTGATGTACAGCATGGAAACAGACCCTTCGGTCCAACCCATCCATGCCGCCTAGATATCCCAACCCAATCCAGTCCCACCTGCCAGCACCTGGCCCATATCCCTCCAAACCCTTCCTATTCATATACCCATCCAAGTGCCTCTTAAATGTTGCAATTGTACCAGCCGCCACCACATCCTCTGGCAGGTCATTCCATACACATACCACCCTCTGCATGAAAAAGTTGCCCCTTAGGTCTCTTTTATATCTTTCTTGTAAATCTTTTCTGAACACTTTCAAGTTTCACAACATCTTTCCAAGAGGAAGGAGACCAGAATTGCATGCAATATTCCAACAGTGGCCTAACCAACATCCTGTACAGCCGCAACATGACCTCCCAACTCCTGTACTCAATACTCTGACCAATAAAGGAAAGCGTACCAAGCGCCTTCTTCACTATCCTATCTACCTGCAACCCCACTTTCAAGGAATCTGCACTCCAAGGTCTCTTTGTTCAGCAACACTCCCTCAGACCCTACCATTAAGTGTATAAAGTCCATGGAAGTGAAGCCATTCCAGGCATTCTGCAGGTGCTGCTGTGGCTAGACAGGCATGGAAGCCTCAAAACCTCCCTCTAGTCGTTTGTAATTAGCCTTACACTTCTGCTTATTGTCTCCCCTGCAAATGGTGCACCCAAATGTTTCATACAAGCAGGCCAGTTCACTAGCGCTTCATCTGGCAGCTCACTGACTATGTAACCTCTTATGGTGAAGAAACATCTGAAAGCGAACCTTCCAGCTCAGCGAGCAAACCTACATCCAGAACCTCAACCTGTATTACTAATCTTCTCAAAACTCACTAATGGTATCAGTGCTTATTAAAATCATTTTCCCATGTTTGAGCAATTTCATTTTTATTTGTGAACATATGCTATATTAATCTTCAACTTCACCACAGTTTCCATGTTGGGTTTTGGGAGGGGGATGGAAAGTTGTGTTCATATGTTGGTAGCATTCTCACTTGAGTTAGAAGGCTGTGGTTCAAGTCCTACTCCAGGATTTGAAAATGACAAACTAGGCTAACAATTCAGTGCAGTGCTGAGGGGGAGTGTTGTATGATTGATTTTCTTTTCTCCCAGATGTGACACTGAACAGAAGTCCTATCCACTCTCCCAGGTGGACATAAAAGATCCCATGGATTTCCTTGAAACAACGGGTGTTATTGCCAATGCCCTTGACATTATTTATCCATCATTAAAATAGATCATCTGGGCATTATCACATTGCTTTTTATAAAGTTTGTTTTGCACAAATTTCCTGCTGCACGTTCAGTAACATGACAGTAGATACACTTTTAAAAATACTACTACTAAGCCGGTTATTGAGAAACACTTTAGGATGTCTGATGGTCACAAAAGCCATGTTAAGAATCCAATTCCTTTTTGTTTTAACCATCTATGAATTCTCCAAGTAGTTTCAGCTTCATCACAAAAGGGATCAAGTCATTTGCATCATCCAAGAATTTAATTAGCATGAATACATGAAGGAAGTATATCCACTCTTCCAAAAATATCAAAACCCATATCAGGACCAGCACACAAGAGACACAAGCTGAGCATCAATTTTTCCTGATATTTAAGACAGTTACAAAAATTAGTCATTGCTGTGGAAACAGTGTGGAATTTCAAGACTACTGTTTTATTTTCTATTTAGAAGGCAATAATAGTAGAAACTCAGTAGTGCAATGGAATAATAGCCCTGAAGTGACAAGGTAGTGTTTGAAGTTGATCAGAGTGAATTGCTTTAAAAAAATTGTCCAGTCCCAACATGCCCTCAGCCTCAAGAATACATCCATACTAAAAAAATTGATGCTTCTATATCTGTGCAAACATTGTGCAGATCTGAAACTTTCATGAGTATGACTCCAACAACACTCCTTCCCAGTTATCAAAACTGCACTCAAGATCAATGGCTCACTTTTATTCCACTCCTGGCAACTTTCTGCCCAAATTAGCAAACCCAAAAGGAATGGAAGAGAATCAGTTTCTAATTAAAAAGACTGCCATTCTTAAAACCATGGCTCAGTCGGGTTTGCTTATGGAAACATAACTGTACACATAACTTTTGTACTGGACATCAGTTGATGGAAAATTGAAACTACAGATAAACGTTCATGTGAGGCTGCCAGTTTTGAGAAAGGCAATGCTAGATTTTGCATGGAGCACCGGAATAGATTAGTGCATAATGAAACAGCCAAGTCTGGCACCATGCAGCACCCAGCCAAACTGTTCAATTAAGTTAAACTAAACTCCGTTAATACAACAATGCATAACACATGCTAAAAACATCTAGTTTGCAGATTCCTCCAGTATTAGACACCCAGTTTGAGACAGTGTACCTGTATACATTACTCTACCCCAAAGAAGTGCTCTCAATTTTAAATCATTTTATCAGCACTATTGCCAGATAATGAGGCTAGAGAAACAAAGAAGCAGTGGGTTAGGGTAAACGAGACAAATAAATCTTCCTTAAAACACTATACTATAAAAAGGTTCAGCATAAAACTTACAGTAAAATACTCTCTCTTGGCAGAAATATTTGTATTGTTGTCACTCCAGTCATAAGCCAATTCTTCCTCTTCCTTTTCATTTAGCCAGATAAGCTCGGTTGTCACTTTTGATACAAAACTGTGCAAACTAGTCAAGTGCTTCATTCGTAACCTTGAAGTTTCCTGAGGACAAACAACAACATAGCATTACTTATTCAACTAACAAAAAGGAATGCATCGCCAAGTCAGTGATCAGCACTAAAGAAAATAGTAAATCATTATATAAACACCTCTTTTTAGAGTGTGAACTAAAAAGAAAAATGGAATAAGACACTGTTTTAAACCAAGGAAACTGGAAGATGATGTTTGTCATTTTAAAAAATGAGTTACTGTGACAAATTAAGTGCAGTGTCTACAATGTTGCCTTGTTCAAGTACTGGGAGTGCATTCAAGACAGAATGACAGTGTGTGTGTTCAGGGCAGTTTTTCCCCCAGAGATAGTCTTTTGATTAGTTTTTCCAATTACGGTTATAAGGGCTCGGCATAGTAACAATGATTTGATTGGCTTCTGGACAAATGGCCATAGCCTGTATGCAATGTCAAGCTTCTAGCCTGAAAGAAGGCAACAACTGAATCTCACTATCCCTTACGTGGGAAGAAATAACAGAAAACCTCCTGTTGTTTTGTTGTTCTACATCATTTCCCTACTCTGCAAATTCCCTTGTTGAAAGTAGAAAAAGGAAAGAAAAACACCTTCAGAGACACAAAGGGAAAATCCTCAATTACTGCAATGAAAGACTAAAAATCAGTGTATTCACAACCTTACATCGTTAGCAAAGATTAAGAAGGAGTTAGAAGAAAACAACTTATTGACATCTGTGATCTGAACAGTTGCAAGACTGTGCTTCTCTGAATAGAAAAATCAAGTGCGCATTTCTCTTAACCTGAATTTAATAAGTTGGCGTAATTGGCAATTTGGGTGTTTAATCAAATTTTCACATTTCTGATGATTCTGGAAATAATGGGGGTTGATTTCCAGCACACTATCCCAGTGAATTGTGACAATTGAGTGTGACTATCAATTAACTTTTTAACCAGTATTGTCGAGAGATCAGTGTTTAATTATGAGAGAACCATTACAACAAACTATAACAACTGGCAACTAAGATTTTAAATTGCAGAATGAAAACTCCTTTTATGCTCCTAAATAATGCTTTTGGTACACAGAATGCACTAGTTTTCAGTGCTTGAGGGGAAAGGCTGTTTCTATCCACTCGCTGTTCTTCAACCTTTCAGACTGGTGGAAAGTGACACTGGCCCAAGTTTCAATCCAGATATGGACTCTCTATCAGAGGGGCAAACAGTGGAATATACTCACAAAGAAAACAAATGAAAACAATCTTTACATTTTCAAGAAATTTGTTCAGATAAGGATGAACATATAAAAATAAGGCTGGTGCTTGAAAAGCACAGCAGGTCAGGCAGCATCAAAGGAGCAGGAGAATCAATGCTTTGGGCATAAGCCCTTCATTAGGGATGACATTTGAGATTTGAGGGGGTGGAGAGATAAATGGAAGTAGGGATGGGGGTGGGGAGGTAGCTGAGTGCACAATAAGTAGATGGAGGTGGGGGTAATGGTGATAGGTCAGAGAGGAGGGTGGAGCAGATAGGTGGGAAGGAAGATAGACAGGCTGGACAGGTTATGGGGGCAGTGCCGAATTGGGGTAAGGTGGCAGGAAGGGAATGAGGGAACTGGTTAAGTCCAAATTGATGCTGTGTGGTTGGAGGGTACCAAGGTGGAAGATGAGGCCTTCTTCCCCCAGGCGTCGGTGGTGGCAGTCCAGGACCTGCATGTCCTTGGTGGAGTGGGAGGAGGAGTTGAAGTGTTCGGCCACGGGGCGGTGGGGTTGATTGGTGCAGGTGTCTGCAATAGACACATCTTGCCATAGACGCTTCAAGTCAGTTTGCCTTCTACTGCTAAGTCTTTGCTTTGCCTCCTCTCCTCCCCTCTAAGTTCATTCATGCATATTTGTTTAAATGTGAGCTTTAACTAAAAATTCCAAAATTGCTGCCACTACCAATTGTTTGTAAGAGCAAAAATATGTACAGATTGCTTGGCAAAATATCATAAACGTTTTTTTAAAGTAGAAAGGATTTTCAATTAAATAGTGGGGGCAAAGGATCAAATCTAAGTGGTAAATCAAGGAGGGAAGAGAAGGAGTGAGAAACACAATAAAAAGATTGACAGGAAGGGATAGGTAATACAAATCTAAGAATAAACTAACAGATTAGACTAGAATACACAAAAAGAACAAAGGGATAAAACTTAAGATTTTGTATTTGAATGCATGTAGTACTTGAAACAAAATGGGTGAACAGAGCACGAATAGAAATAAATGGATTCAATCTGTTAGGCATTCCAGAAACATGACTGAAGGATGATATGGTTTGGGACCTCAATGTTGAAAGATACTGCACAATTAGGAAGAACATGATGCTCTGCAAAGCCGGAGGGATGGCACTGTTAGGTTATCACAATGAGCACAAAGAGAGGGATGACCTCAGTTCAGGAAACTAGGATATGGAAACAGTTTGAGACAAGATGAGAAAAGAAAGCCAAGAAGTCACTTGTGGGAGTGTACATACAGTCCCTTAATTGTAACCACATCGCAGGTTGGTATTGAGTAGACCTGGTATTGTGATTGAGATAGGATTAAATATTGATCTCACAGTGAAGATGCCCTCAGGTAGCAGTAATGAGAATAGTGATTGAACTTTACAGAGGGGTTAAGGTACCAAACTTGAAGGAAAAACGAAAATATGCAAAGAAACATGGAAGTCAGAAGATTGGATAGAATATAATAGACAATGATCAAAAAAATTAATGACGGCAAAACTGGAGTATTAGAGAAAGCTAGCCAGAAACATGAACACAGATGGTAAGAGTTTCTATAAAATGAAGTTAAAATGAGCATTGGTTACACAGAAAAGGAGTTTGGGGGATTAATAATGGAAAATAAAGATATGGCAGATAAACTGAACAGATATTTTACATCAGTCTTCACTATAAAGGATACAAGTAACATCCTAGGAGGAGCTATATACAGTATATGGAAATGCAAAGATGGGGGAATTCTGGAAAATTACAATCAATGAAGTAACTCTGAATAATATTTTGGAGCCACAGGCAGAGTACCCAGTTTTTGATAGATTTCATCCGAGAGTTTTAAATGAAGTGGCAGTGATTCTTTAGTTTTATTTTCCAAAACTCCCTAGATTCAGAGAAGGGTCCATTAGATTGAAAAATAGCTAATATAACTCTTTTATTCAAAAAAAGGGACATCAAAAACCAGAAACTACAGGTCAGTTAGTTTAACATCTGTAATAGCAAAAATGTTAGAAGCACTTATTATAGAAGTTAGCACTTATTTTGACTTTCAATTTAATCAGGCAAAGTCAATGTGATTTTGTTAAAGAAATCATGTTTTAGCAATCTATTGGAATTTTTTGAAAAATTAACACATAGTCGATAAAGGAGAACCAGTGGATGTACTGAACTTAGGTGCCAGAGGGTATTTGTTTATTTTTCTAACCACGTTGTAATTGGGACTTTACTGGCTGGTCCAACAACTATTGACCATCCCTCACTGCTCTTGAGAACATGGTGATGAGCTGCCTTTTTGAACTGCTGCAGTCCATTTGGTGTAGGTATACCCACAGGGCTGTCAGGAGAGAGTTCCAGGATTTTGATTCAATGACACTGAAGAAATAGTGATATATTTCCAAGTCAGGAAGGAGTGTGGGTTGGAGAGAAACTTTCAGTGGTGTTGTTCCAATATATTAGATGCCCGAGTGAGATAGGGTGAGATTGCACCTGGAGTCCTGTGCACAGTATTGGTCACCTTAAGTAAAATCGGTTGAAAGGCGTTTGGAGAACATTTACCACACTAACACCTGGAATGAATGGGTTTTCTTTCAGGAAAGGTTGGATGAGCTGAGTTTGTATTTACAGGAGTTGAGAAAAGTAAGGTGTTAGTTGACAGGGATCTTGATAGAGTAGTTGTGAAGAGAATGCTGCCTCTTATGGAAAAATCTAGGGAACAATGGTTACTGTAGAAATATCAGCCATTGCCTGCTTGAAACAGATGAAATGTTTTTTATTTACGTTTAGAGGGTTAGTGTCTTTGGAACTCCTCCCTGATAAGGTGGTGTAAACAGAATTGTTGAATATTTTTAAAGCAAAGGTGAACAGATTCTTGCTTAGGAAAAGGTTGGTGGGAAGGTGGTTTGTGCTATAATCAGATCAGCTATGATTTTACTGAATAGTTGAGCAGGCTCAAGGGGCTGAGCCACCTACTTCCACTCCTTGTTTGTACATTTTGTACTTTTTTGCCACAAAATTTGGTTTGACTTATTAAAGAAATTGGCTTTAAGGGTTAAAGAATTCTCTCTCATTAAAAGTAAGATGGAAGATATTCTAATGTAACACTCCCTCAAAAAAATGCACAAACTTGTCTGCTTTGTTCCAACAAAGATATACAAGGTAGCTCAGGTTTAACAAAAAGCATAATGTCGTATTCCAATGAAAATGTTTATATTGGTTTTATTTAATTATTGGCAGAGACAGGATTGGGTCCGGGTAGCTGAAAGCTTTAAATGCTCACTGAAGGTGCGGTCATCAAACTAGCAATATCCTGGGTAGCACTTTTATTTCTAAATTAATTCTGAGTAAAATTTTGGAGCCGCAGGCCGAGTGCCCAGTTTTTGATGGATTCATCCTAGGAGTTTTAAAAGAAGTGGCAGTGATTCATTAGTTTTATTTTCCAAAACTCCCTATATTCAGAGAAGGTTCCATTTGATTGGAATTAATTGTGAAATAACTGAATAACACAAATTAACTTACCAGTAGCTTGAGGTATTGTAGCTCCAGTTTACTTAATGTGTCTACATAAGTAGTCTTGAAATTGGGAGAGATTTGACTCTGTAAACAGAACAACTTGGAGAAATTAATGTATGCTGCATGTTGTAAAGGGGAGCTTTATACTCTCTGGATAATTACAACACAAAACAGTGTTTTGCAATGCAGATGTGGAATTTAAAGATCGAAACTTGCCTCACCAGTATAGTCTCTGAAAGCACAGAAGCCATCAAAAATAATGTTATAAACAGTTATTAAGTAATAAAGTGACTTTACTTGCCTAAAATATGAAAATATTACTTAACAGAAAATTGTGGATGTCCATCTAAAGCATGAATACTTATTACTTGGGGAAATATGGGGATGAGACAGGAAAATGGATTTGAGATAGAAAATTATCACAAACTTCTTGAATGACAGAAGATTTAAAGGGCTAAAAGATGGTGTTCTTTTTTCTCAGGAACCTCAATTTTGCAAGCAAAAAACCTAAACCAGATGGGACAACAAGCAATTACAAACTGAAGTTAATACTACATTTACCTTGACTATTAACTTTCTTCATTACCCACAATGTAATTGCATTTGTATAAATGTTAATTCATTTAGAATGAACGTGGAAGGAATTAACACTAGGCTTTTCTATACAGCAAATTCATTCTGAAATAACGTGGCAGAATAGTCCCTTTCGAAGAGTAAGGCCATTAAGATGCACATAAAATAGCTTGCCTCAAAGATAGCAATATTTAACAGAAGTTTAGAATGCAAGTGACAGCTAATCTAGAGTTTTGATATATTCAAATGGTTGTGAATTACACATGCCTGAATTACTGAAACATAAAACATGAAAAAAAAACTTACTTCATAAATTTTAGCTTCTTCAAGACTAGATTCCAGTTCTTCTACTGCAGTGTGGATTGTCTTGTGGTTATCGAGCTGTGTCTCCACACTAGGTAAGTCAGTGCCCCACTCAGCTCTATCAAGTCTCACCTGAGAGATCAAACCTTACATCAATTCCAAACTATTACATGTTGAAATTGCTTTACAACTGCTATTATATTGTGCATGATGTGTGCTAGTGCTGTTGCCTCCCTATATTAGAATTTCAGGCAGCCAACAGCACAATGAAGCAAATGTATTTAATTCACCAATTTACTCAAAAATGAGACTTTATGTCTGCTAGCCTTGCTAAATCTAGCAAAGTTGTTTTCAAGTACAAACATAGCTGGCAGCAGAAATGTTTTTTACCAATATAAAAGCAACTGTGAGCTCTCCAACCCAAGTAGTGAAATGGAAAAAAAAATTGTAATTTCATGTACAACATCTACATCATCAGAAAACCTGATGATTCACACCTGCATGCTCTGACAGAAAATCAAATCAGTCTACAATTGAGTTGCACTCAGCTCTAAAGACCTTAGTGTGGTAATGGGTACAATCAGTCTAGAACTTTGTTAAATGTATTTTCTTAGGACACATATTCAACTCAAATCTTTAAGCTTAGATTGCATACTCTTCAGAATTAGAGGAGACTGCAAAAACATTCAAAAAGAAAATTAAGCTTACTGATAAATGCAATCTTTCGAGTTACATTAAATTAGCTATGTCAGTCTTGTTACAATCCATCCCTGGGCAAAGTTCCTCACAAAATGACCCAATTGTTAAGCTCCTGGTTGAGGGATGAACTTGCTCCCCTTAATTCACCTTCACCCTCAGTTGGTCACAACAAAGTTAATTTAAAGGAGTATCCCTTCCCTTGCATACACCTTTCTCTCAGACTGAATGGATTAATATTTTAAAAAGGAGCCAAGTTAATCAGGCTGTCTTTAGCCAGCAAGGCCACAAGTCACATGACACCAGATTATAGTCTAACAGGTTTATTTGAAATCACATGCATTCTGAGCACTGCTCCCTTTGTCGCTTTTGGAGCGATACACTTGAAGCAGTATCGCTCAAAAAGCTTGTGATTTCAAGTAAACTACTTGGACAATAACCTGGTGTCATGTGACTTTTGATCTTGTCCACCCCAGTCCAACATCGGCACTTCCACACCTTGAGTTAACAAGGGAGAAGTTTATTCATTACCAAATACGAGAAAAAAATAATGATGATTCAACACACACACGCACAGATTAGGAATAAGAAGCCAGCATAAAAGTTGAAAAACACATATGGATAAATCTCAGTCGTTTTAAGAAGAATAGATAGTGTTAACTCTGTGGCCATTACAGTAACGTAAATGGTAATGCTGACGTTGATGGATGAACTGTCAATTTCAAGATTCTGAGCTTTTCAGAATGACTGAAATACTTTTGCCCTAGTTCCTTTCCACAGTAGGAGAAAGTGAGGACTGAAGGTGTTGACAAGTATGAGTCAAAAGTGTGGTGCTGGAAAAGCACAGCAGGTCAGGTAGCATCTGAGGAGCAAGAGAGTCAATGTTTCAGGAATAAGCCCTTCATCAGCCCTTCAATGGTAGCTGGCTGGTAGCACTCAAAGTGAGGAGAGATCTACACTAGGACATTACGCCACTAAAGAGAGACAGGCTACATTTGAGGCTTTTAAGATTTTTGTATAACTCTCAAAGGGGAAAATAAAAATTCCTGCAGGAGATGACTTCTTGTTCAGACAGACCCTCATCATCTCTTCCTTTTAGTCTTCCTGCTTGAAATTTTCTTGACTGCATAAGTGCGATTTTCCAGAATTCAAATCCAAACAGCCACTGAATTTACATCCATACTCACCTTTTGGCTGTCTATTTTCTTTAGAAAAGGCACACATTGCAACTAAAGGTCACGGCCAGGAGGTGATTCAGTATTATAATTCTTGGCCATGACACTGTAAAGCTGACAGGATGTCTATTTCAACTTTGAAAACTTGAGCAAGTTACAAATTGCTAATAGCAGCCACAGGGATTTCCTTGAGCCTGACCAATGCTTATTACTAACTTTAGAATCAAATCTTGAAAAATATTTGATCATTTTTCTACTTCAATTTTAAGACTAGTTGAAGGGAACAAGATAATATGATGCAACAGCCATGGTCAAAAGTGTATATACTTGCAACTTTAGCAATGCAGGTAGATTTTTATATCGAAGCATAAATCTGAAGTTTTGGCAAAAGAAACTGCATGCTAATAGCAATTGCTTTTCAAGGCATTGCTCAATAATTGTGGCGTATGGACATAGTACAACAAAAGACAAAAAATGCTTTGTTTTTAAGCATGGGGGGGATGCAAAAGAGTCAAAATCATAACTTCACAAAAGCTTGCAAACAATTCAAAACAATGAAACCTTAGCTGTATAAGTACAATCCAATTCTGACTTGCATAACCAAAGTAGTAAACAGTACCTGCACTTCCTCCACCCAAGCCAAAAGCTCATATACAAATCTCAGGTTTCCTTCATCTTGTGTTGAAGAGACTGCAATCAATTCTGATCTTGTCACAGGTTTTTTAAATCCCACAAGGGAAGTGATGTGCAAAGTGCCTGAGCCGGCATCAGTTGTTAAGTCAGTGACAGTCAAGTTCAAAGGTTGTAAATGCTCTGTGGAGGAGATAAAATGTCCTTTTCTGTACAAGTTTCTGCATTCAAGTCTCACTGCCATAAGCTCATCCTGCAGTTTAATAATTCTGTGAACAAAGATAAGATGCCAACACATTAAGGCTTTGTCAACATGATACCACTTTCACTGGCATTTCAAATTCATCAGATAGCTATTTCCATGCTTTTCATATTAAAACATAATCTGAAACCACATTAATGCTGAATATTTAACTAAAAGTTATCTTCAATGATATTTAACATTACTAAAATATCACTTCTTGTACTTGTCAGGAATGCAATGTAGTGAAATTTACTAAAAGAAAATGCTGTACACCTGACTCTAAGCAACATCTTATCATGAGGGTAGAGTGCTGACCAGTGTAGTAACGGTTAAAACTAACTATCTCAGGCTGTTATCCTCAAGCCAAAAACGACACACAGCCCATCACACAAATCAGTACTGTGACATACAAATGCCATATGATTCATGGCAATATCCTGAACAATCAGTGCTGGCCTACCTGGTTTGCACTTAGAACATAGAACATTACAGCACAGCACAGGCCCTTCGGCCCTTGACGTTGTGCCGACCTGTCATACCAATCCGAAGCCCATCTAACCTACACTATTCCATGTACTTCCATATACTTGTCCGATGACGAGTTAAATGTACTTAAAGTTGGCGAATCTACTATCGTTGCAGGCAAAGCATTCCATACCCTTACTACTCGGAGTAAAGAAACTACCTCTGACATCTGTCCTATATCTATCACCCCTCAATTTAAAGCTAGGCCCACTCATACTTGCCGTCACCATACTTGGAAAAAGGCTCTCCCTGTCCACCCTATCTAACCCTCTGATTATCTTATATGTCTCTATTAAGTCGCCTCTCAACCTTCTCTCCAACAAAAACAGCCTCATTTTCCTCAGCCTTTCCTCATAAGACCTTCCCTCCATACCAGGCAACATCCTAGTAAATCTCTTCTGCACCCTTTCCAAAGCTTCCACATCCTTCTTATAATGCGGTGACCAGAACGGTACACAATACTCCAAGTGTGGCCGCACCAGAGTTTTGTACAGCTGTAGCATAACCTCATTGTTCCAAAACTCGATCCTTCTATTAATAAAAGCTAAAACACCATGCCTTCTGAACAACCCTGTCAAACTGGGTGGCAACTTTCAAGGATCTGTGTACCTGGACACCGAGATCTCTCTGCTGATCTACACTACCAAAAATCTTACCATTAGCCCAGTACTTTGCATTCCGGTTACTCCGACCAAAGTGAATCACTTCACACTTGTCCACATTAAACTCCATTTGCCACCTCTGCAGCTTATCTATGTCTCTCTGTAACCTACAACATCCTTCGTCACTATCCACCACTCCACCGACCTTAGTGTCGTCTGCAAATTTACAAACCCATCCTTCTATGCCCTCATCCAGGTCATTTATAAAAATGACGAATAGCAGTGGACCCAACACCGACCCTTGCGTACACCACTAATAACTGGACTCCAGGATGAACATTTCCCATCAACCACCACCCTCTGTCTTCTTTCAGCAAGCCAATTACGGATCCAAACTGCTACATCTCCCACAGTCCCATTCCTCTGCATTTTGTATAATAGCCTACTGTGGGGAACCTTATCGAACGCCTTGCTGAAATCCATATACACCACATCAACTGGTTTACTCTCATCTACTTGTTTGGTCATCTTCTCAAAGAACTCAAGGTTTGTGAGGCACGACCTACCCTTCACAAAACCATGCTGACTATCCCTAATCAAAATATTATTTTCTAGATAATTATAAATCCTACTTCTTACAATAGTTTCCAACACTTTACCAACAACTGAAGTAAGGCTCACTGGTCTATAATTACCAGGGTTGTCTCTACTCCCCTTCTTGAAGAGGGGAACCACATTTGCTATCCTCCAGTCTTCTGGCACTATTCCTGTAGACAATGATGATTTAAAGATCAAGGCCAAAGGCTCGGCAATTTCCTCCCTGGTTCCCCAGAGGATCCTAGGATAAATACCATCTGGCCCAGGGGACTTATCTATTTTCACACTCTGCCGGATTTCTAATACCTCTTCCTTGTGAACCTCAATCACACCTAGTCTAGTAGCCTGTATCTCAGTATTCTCCTCAACAACATTGTCGTTTTCTAGAGTGAATACTGTCGAAAAATATTCATTTAGTGCTCCCCTATCTCCTGACTCCACACACAACTTCCCACTACTATCCTTGATTGACCCTAATCTTACTCTCGTCATTCTTTTATTCCTTAAATACCAATAGAAAGCCTTAGGGTTTACCCTGATCCTATCCGCCAACAACTTCTCATGTCTCCTCCTGGCTCTTCTGAGCTCTCTCTTTAGGTCTTTCCTGGCTACCTTGCAATCCTCAAGTGCCCTGAGCCTTCACATCTCATTCTAAAATAAGCCTTCTTTCTCTTGGAGAGATTCCACTTCCTTCATAAACCACGGCTCCTGCGCTCTACAGTTTCCTCCTTGCCCGACAGGTACATACTTATCTAGGACACTCAGGAGCTTTTCCTTGAATAAACTCCACATTTCTAATGTGCCCATCTCCTGCAGTTTCCTTCCCCATCCTATGTTTCCTAAATCTTGCCTAATCGCATCGTAATTGCCTTTCCCCAGCTGTACCTCTTGCCCAGTGGTATACACCTATCACTGAAGTAAATATAACAGAATTGTGATCGCTATCACCAAAGTGCTCACCTAGTTCCAAGTCTAACACCTGGCTGGGCTCATTACCCAGTACCAAATCTAATGTGGCTTCGCCCCTTGTTGGCCTGTCTACATACTGTTTCAGGAAGCCCTCATGCACACACTGGACAAAAACTGACCCATCTATAGTACTATAGTGTTCCCAGTCAATCTCTGGAAAGTTGACTAAAGTTTACTTTAGTGACATAAAGGGATAGGTGTATACTACTGGGCAAGAGTTACAGCTGGGAGAAAGGCAATTACGATGCGATTAGGCAAGATTTAGGAAGCATAGGATGGGGAAGGAAACTGCAGGGGATGGGCACATTTAAAATCAACAAAATAGCTAGTTGGACTTTTGTGGTGCAGTGTCGAGTCCCTACCTCTACTGCAGGAGGCCTGGTTTCAAGTCTCACCTGTTCCAGAGGTGTGTAATAACATCTCTGAACAAGTTGTTGAGAAAATATCTGGCACTCCAAAGGCCTATGTTAAAGATTTTATGACAACCTTAACCTTGTTCTAATTGAGTGGAGACACAAATGCAAGAACTGACAATTTTACCATAAAATCAGCAACATATTTCCAAATTTAAAGGCGGCACGGATGCATTGATGTGGTGACTTGATATATTAAGGTTAATTTGCAGTGTGAATAAATGTGTTACTGAAGTGGAGAACAATATGTTCACTGAATATGTGATAGCACATTACTAACCTAGTTGTAGGCAACACTGGAACTGAGTTTTTGAAACAAGGAAATTTTCTTTCCATTACAATTCACCCACCATTCTGTATTTCAATAAGCATTAAAATGCCCTTTTAACAAATTATAGCTCTAAATGCTCCTCTTCAGAGTTGGCTACAGATCTGGCATCCAGAACTTCACCGGTAAAATAATATTTTATCCTTGCCACTTCAATTCCACTAAACAGAATATAGATGACAACATCGACTTTATAAGTGCTTCACTTACTTGTCCTTTGGTAGAGGTATTATTTCAGTCAAGATCTTATCAGACTAAACTAAATTTCATACTGGAACTTGGAAACATCTTCAAGTCACAGTATTTATCAGTTTAATAGTACCTTAATATTGATATGTCAACTTCCTTTTATGTATTAAAACAAAATGATACTAAACAATATTTGACAACCTAAATATCACAGAAAGTAAACATCAATTACACAATTACTTTTTGAACATTCAGTGCATTGTAACAGCACTGCTTAAAGAAATAACAAATGTGAAAGCCACAATTTATTACTGCATTTACCGCAATAACATTTACAACAATTTGAATTTATGTTCTCTTAATTGGTGCATTGCTTTATATGGAATGAGTACATTGATCCAAATAAACATATTATAAAAATAAGCATACCTCACAGCAATCTGTTCCACTTGATAATACTTCTCATCTCGAAGAATCTGCACATCAATTTGAAGCTGACGTATTATTTGCTCACACTCCTCTAAGTACATAAGCACCTCGGTTTCATATTGAACCTGCTGGCCTGACTCGATGTGAGCAGCATCCTGGGAAAAAACAAGACGAAATAAATCAAATTTATTTTAAATCCATCCATCTGTGACATGACCCTAAAACATTAATTTGGGAAGTTTATTATTTAGTCAATCATAACTCTGGGAAAAATAATTGTTAATCCAGCTCACAAGAACGATCATATAGTCAGATGTTGAATGTCATGAATTGCAGCAAACATGAATCTTCATTTACTGTCCATGATGTGGTCCCTGCTACACTGGAGAGATCAGTTTACAGAACACTGCCATTAAGTCAAAAAGTTTCCATTTTAATTCATTACTTCCATTCTGGCAATTCTGTCCTTGGCCTGCTACAGTATTCAAATGAAACGCAACATTTCGTAAACAGCGCATTTTCATTTAAGCACTTTACAGCCTTCTGAACACAACATGAAGATCATAAACTCTGTCTCCAGTTAATAGGTGCAGGAGTAGGTCATTCAGCCCTTGGAGCCAGCACCCCATTCATTAGGATCATGGCTGATCAGTATCCTGTTCCTGCCTTATCGCCATAACCCTTGATTTCACTATCTCTAAGAGCTCTATCCATCTCTTTCTTGAAAGTATCCAGAGACTTGACCTGCACTGCCTTCTGGAGGCAGAGCATTCCATATATCCACCACTCTTCGGGTGAAGAAGTTTCTCCTCAACTCTATTCTAAATGGTCTACCCATTATTTTTAAACTGTGTCCTCTGGTTCTGGACTCCCCCATCAGCAGAAACGTGCTTCTTGCCTCCAGAGTGTCCAATCCTTTAATACCCTTATATGTCTCAATCAGATCCCCGCTCATCCTTCTAAATTCAAGGGTATACAAGCCCAGTCACTCCACTCTTTCAACATATGATAGACCCGCCATTCCAGGAATTGACCTAGTGAACCTACGCTGCACTCCCTCAATAGCCAGAATGTCCTTTCTCAAATTTGGCGACCAAAACTGCACACAATACTCCAGGTGCAGTCTTACCAGGGCCCTGTACAGCTGCCGAAGGACCTCTTTGCTCCTATACTCAATTCCTCGTTATGAAGGCCAGCATGCCATTAGCTATCTTCACTGCCTGCTGTACCTGCATGCATGCTTTCGTTGACTGAAGTAAAAGAACACCTAGATCTCGTTGTACTTCTTTACCTAACTTGACTCCATTTTGATAATAATCTGCCTTCCTGTTCTTGTCAATGTGGATAGCCACACATTTATCCACATTAACTGCATCTGCCATGCAGGTGTCCACTCACCCAGCCTGTCCAAGGCACCCTGTATTTTCATAACATCCTCCTCACATTTCACCTGCCACCCAGCTTTGTGTCATCAGTAAATTTGCTAATATTATTTTTAATACCTTCATCTATATCATTAATGTAGATTTTAAAAGCTGTGGTCTCAGCACCGAACCTTGTTGTACCCCACTGGTCACCACGTGCCATTCTGAAATGGACCCATTTATCACTACTCTTTGCTTCCGGCCAGCCAATTTTCAATCCAAGTCAGTATTTTGCCCTTAATACCATGGGCCCTAATTTTGCTCACTAATCTATGTGGGACTTTCAGAAAGCCTTTGATAAAGTCCAGGTACACTACATCCACTGGCTCTCCCTTGTCTATCTTCATAGCTACATCCTCAAAAAGATGCAATTCCAAGAGATTAGTCAAGCACGATTGCCCCTTCATAAATCCATGCTGACTCTGACCTATCCTGTTACTGCTATCCAAACAAGTCGTAATTTCATCTTTTATAATTGACTCCAGCATCTTTCCCACTACTGACGTCGGCTAACTGGTCTATAATTCCGTTTTCTCTCTCCCTCCTTTCTTGAAAAATGGGACAACATTAGCCACCCTCCAATCTGTTCCAATTGATCCTGAATCTATGAAACATTGGAAAATGATTACCAATGCATCCACAATTTCTAGAGCCACCTCCTTAAGTACCCTGGGATGCAGATCAGCAGGTCCCAGGGTCTTATCAGCCTTCAGACCTAACAGTCTATCGAACACCATTTCCTGCCTAATATAAATTCCCTTCAGTACACCTGGGAGATTGCTTGGGTCTTCCCCAGTGAAGACAGATCCAAAGTACCTATTCAACTCTTCTGCCATTTCCTTGTTCCCCATAATGAATTCACCCATTTCTGTCTTCAAGGGCCCAATTTTAGTCTTAACCATTTTTTTCTTTTAAAAAGCTTTTACTATCCTCCTTTATATTATTGGCCAGTTTGCCTTCGTACCACATTTTTTCTTTACATATTGCCTTTTTAGTTATCCTCTGTTGCTCTTTAAAAGTTTCCCAGTCCTCCGGCTCCCTGCTCATCTTTGCTATGCTATACTTCTCTTATCTTTATACAGTCCTTAACTTCCCTTGTCAGCCACAGCCGTCCCTGGTTCCCCTTTGGAATTAACTGATCCTGCACCTTCTGCATTATATCCAGAAATACCTGCCATTGTTGTTCCACTACCATCCCTGCTAAGGTTTTGAACCATTGATCTTTGGCCAGCTCCGCCCTCGTAGCTCCATAGTTCCCTTTGTTCAATTGCAATACTGACACTTCTGATTCTCCCTTCCCCCTCTCAAATTGCAGATGAAAACTTATATTATGATCACCACCTCCTAATGGCTCCTTTACTTTGAGGTCCCTGATCAAATCCGGTTTGTTGCACAAGAGATCCAGAATTACCTTCTCCCTGGTAGGCTCCAGCACCAGCTGTTCTAAGAATCTATCTTGGAGGCACTCCACAAGCTCCTTTTCTTGGGATCCAGTACCATCCTGATTCTCCCAGTAATCTGCATGTTAAAGTCCCCCATAACAACTGTGGTAATATCGCTGTGACAGGCCAATTTCAATCCTTATTCAACTTACACCCTACATCCAGACTACTGTTTGGGGGCCTGTAGATAACTCACACCAGGGTCTTTCTACCCTTAGAATTTCTCAGCTCTATCTACACTGATTCTACGTCTCCTGATTCTATGTGCCCCCCTCGCAAGGGACTGAATTTCATTCCTCACCAACAGGGCCACCCCACCCTTTCTGCCCGTCAGTCTGTCCTTTCCATAGCACGTATAGCCTTGAATATTCAATTCCCAGGCCCTGTCCACTTGAAGCCACATCTCGGTTATCCCCACATCATACCTGCCAATTTCCAACTGAGCCTCAAGCTCATCCACCTTACCTCTTATGCGCCATGCATTCATATATTCATCCCCTCACCCTTCCTATCAATCCCTATTTCACTTGACCATACTATACAATCCCTTGAGTTTTCTGCTCTGTTGATTCTGTTGTCTTTCTAACTTCTCTTATTCTCACTTTCCCTTTAATTTCATTCTTGAATTTCTCTCTCTCTCTCGCGTGCGCTCTCTCTCTCTCTCTCTCTCTGTCTTGCCACAAAGGTTTTGCCATTTAATATCTTTTTCCTCTATACTATCTTCCTTTTTTGATATTCTTCCCATTTTTCTCCTTTTCAGTTGCTCAAAACCTATTACATTTTTAACTTTTCAGTTCTGACGAGTTCACAGATCAGAAACATTTACTTTTTCCTCTCTGCACAAATCTGACTATTTTTAGCACTTTTGATTTTATGATGTATATAAAATGAATCTATCCCCCACAGAAGAGAGATATTACAAATTATCTCTGTCTTGGTCACCACTACTCACAGCTTGCAGAGTATTTTTGGCCAATGTTATTTTTTCCTCACAGTTCAAAGCTCCATTTTGGATTTTATTGGCAATCTGCAGCAGTAGTTCCAGCCTGCAAAAGAAAACAGAAAAGACAGAAATTAATTTCACATTAAACAAGTTGACTTTCTACGCTACCATCAAGCACATTTATTGTTTGTAAAATCTGGCTGTTACTGCAGTTGTCTATTTCATGCATTTCAATGAATATGACTTTTCAAAATATGCTTAAGTGTCCACCATATCCAAATTTGTATATGAATCCATTTCATAGTAAATAGTTCTACATTTACTCACCTCCCTGAATGAAGGGGATTAGAATAATTATACCATTCTAACCTTTTCCTCAACCTGTCCTACAGCAACACATTTTGAAAGGTGGCTTCATCAACAACCTGTGATTTACTAAGATTAGCATAAGCATGAAATAGGACTTCTGAATATGCTGTGTTATTTATCAATTGCAATCTTGATCTTTGACACACTACTATCCAAACATTGCCTATTGCCAGTCTTCCTGCTGAACCTTTGGTATAGTATCTTATTAATAAGAACATGCAAGTCAGTGCAGGTTAAGGTGCTTTAATTAATCACACCTAAGTTTACTAACTGTTTTGCTGGAGTTCCAAACCTTTGAATTCATCGCTAATATTGTGGTACCATGCTACCAAAAAGTCCTGCCTACTCAGTCTGTGACTTGGCCAACAGTGCTTTTGGGTGAAGGGAGAAACAGAAAACATGGAGCTCTATGTAAACAGTAAAGTTAACATACTGATCATTAGCTTTTCATTTATTATTTTCCAAGAAGTATTAAATATTCCAAATAAACATTAAAATAAGCTTATTAATGTATTGAAGAATGTATAAAATTCAAAATACTTTATTTCCAGTGTCTAATGCTGCACTGACACTGGCATAATCATACAATTACAAGTCCTTTCAAAAGCGCGATGGCATAACGTGAAACTATCTGAAAGGAGCATCATACTTTTCTAAATCAATTTGAAAACAATTCAGTATTAATAAGATCCAGGTTTGCTGCTGTATCAGACCCAACCTACCTACCCATAATATTACTGTACTGATTGTTTTAACAAAGAAAGATGTCCTATTTTGCTTTGTTATGTACAAGAATTACCAATTGCAGAGACAGAATTGCTTACTGAGAACCAGCTCTGTAATCAATCTTATTTCCCTAACATATATCGATAACCAAGAGTTGCTAACATAAAGGATTTTTTAAAATCATAGGGATGGTGGAATTGCACAAATAGAGCATATAAATAGCCCTGATGGTTATTCTGTTGGATGTGGTGTGAAAATTTCATTTTTACCACAGATTATATTTGCCTGCAAAACTGAAAACATAATAATAATCATTAATTAACAAACCTGTCTACTGCAGGTCTGAGGGCCTTCTCTCTCTCTAACATTTCAATGATCAGTTTGCCCCATTCTTCCTCTACATCATTGGGGTGGTATCCTTGGGGAAGCAAAATTCGACCAAACTCTATCCAAACCTAAAAAGGGAAAAGAAACAGATATTGCAATTTAAGTTATTACAATATGCACAAGTTCCATCACTGAAACATACATTATCTGTTTAGGAAAAATGCTGTCTTTTTAACAATCCAGCCCTATAAATTGGATTGCGTAACCAAAGGGTCCAAAACAACAAACAATGTGCAAGCATATTCTGCACTACAGATGCATCATCCACTGGAGTGCTCATGCTTTTGCCTTGTTTTGATGATAAAGTGGATGAGTGTTTGTGCAAATCTTGGGGGAGAGGGGTGTCTAAAGGTTGTTTCCAGGGTGTGTTGTGAAGTCGGACTGTGCACAATTACAACCTCTAGCATGCATTCATGCTGAGGAGTCCAATCAACAATCCCGAAACGGGACCGTTCAAGAATGTCATTTCAAAGAAAATCAATTCATGATATGGAGTTAGGAGAGGTATTCCTCTCTTACCCATATTAAGAACATGTGCAATAACTGATCACCATTTAAACCCCCACACATATTCCCCTCCCACAATTGGGCTCCTTTGACTATTGACTCTCAAAGCCAACCCAACTGGCTGTCCTCAATGCATAGCACCTACAGCTCACTAGTACTATCCAAAAGAGGTGCTGCTACATCGCTACAATTAAAATCACAAGTTACCAGATCACAATTAGGAACGGTAGTAGGCCATTCTGACCTTTGGACTTGCTCCACTATTCAATAAGATCAGTGGCCTAACTCCACATGCCTGCTTTGGGCTTATATCCCTTGATACCTTGTTTAATAAAAATTTGTCCATCTCAGAGTCAAAATTAACAACTGAATTAGCATCGATTGCAGTTTGAGAAAGAGAATTCCAAACCTCCACTACTCTATGTGCATAAATAAGTGCTTTCTAATATCTTTCCTGAATGGCCTGGCCTAATTCTATCCAGACTTTCTCTAACATCCTGAAGACGTTGGCTAGATCGCCCCTTAACTCTATAAATTCCAGAGAATAAAGGTCTAATTTGTTCAATCGCTCCTCATAACTTAACACCCGAAGTCAATGTATCATCCTTGTAAACATGCATTAACTTCCTCCAGGGTCAAAACATCCTTCCTAAGATGTGATGCCCAGATCTGCTCACAGTATTCTAAGTGGGGTCGACAAAGCGATTTGTATAGCTGCAGCATAACATCTCACTCTTATACTCCAGCTTTTTAAGGTACAAGGCCAGCATTTCATTAGCCTTCTTGCCTATTTTCTGTACATGTTCACGTCATTTTAAAGAGCTAGGTATCTAATCCCCAAATCTCACTGGCCATCCACTGTATTTAACATTACGCCTTCTAAAAAAAATACCGACCTATTCTTTTTTTGGTCCAAAATGGAAAATTTCACACTTGCTTATATTAAAACATATCTGCTACAGCTTAACTCATTCATCAAATCTGTTGTAATATTATGCTGCTGTGAACACTATCTGCAATGCTGCCCAAATTTGTGTCATTAGCAAATTTGGATATTGGACTTTTCATGCTATTATCCAAGTTTTTAATGATTATGGTGAATAATTCATCCCCCCCACAAAGATCCCTACAGAACACTAATCACATCTTGCCAATTTGAGTATGTACCATTACGCCAACTTTGTTTCTTGCCACTCAGCAACTACGTATCCATGTTAGTAATATGCCCTCAATTCCCTGGGCTTGTATCTTAGTTAACATTCTCTTGTATGGAACTTTATCAAAAGCCTTCTGGAAGTCCATATCACAAATGCATCAACTTACTTTTGTCCACCATCTTTGTCACCACTTCAAAAATGCGGTCTGTCAAAAAATGATCGACCTGAATCCATGCTAACTCTTCCTAATTAACTGAAAATTTTCCAGGTGATCAGTTACCCTATTCTTGAATATAGACTCCAATAACATTCTCCCCCACCATCCCACCCACCACAGATGTCAGGCTGACTCTTCCGTAATTCCCTGCTTTCCCTGGGTCAGCCTTTTGATTTATGCTCAATCCAATTTCTAGTCCCCAACATCTTACCTCAAATAATTTATATAAATGTTGTATTTGTGCCTTTTCTGCTTCTTTTGCTGGTATTTCAGTTTCTTTAAAATGTACATATTCATTATAAAGTGCCTGGGGAAAAGAAAGAGAAATGAATCTTTAGCTCAAGTTTACATGACAGAATCCAAAGACTTTGCTGCACCATTTCACAGATTTGCAGAAAAATATGCTATTATATATAAAAATCCCATGAATATACCTTTACAGTTTTTCCACAACTACTCCCACAATCCCCTCAACCAAAAAAGATATAATTAACTACTCTATGGGCTATATGACTAAGATTAATTCATTTCAAGAGGATTTTCATGGAGTCCCACTTTTTGTTTTCACTTTTGTTCCCCTTTCCAAAGTTGGGCAGTCAAGATTCCAGTATTGCAAACATTTTCTACCTAGAACTAGTAAAATTCATTAAATAAGCAATGAATTTAACTGTAGTCCCTTAATCAGACAAGAGCTTAATACATGTCAAAATAAATTAAAATAGTTTAAAGATAAATTAATTATTTTAAACCAAAGTCAAATTCGAAAATCATTTCACTTTCAATAAATCTGAAATCCATCAACTGGGGAAAGAAACAAAGAACTGCAGATACTGGAAATCTGGAATAAAAATAGAAATGCCTGGAGAAGCTCAGCAGGTCTGGCAGCATTTGTGACAAAAAGCAAAGTCAATGTTTTGAGTCCAGTGACCCTTCTTCGAAAGGAGACTGCCCTAGACGCTATAGTATTGCACCTGAAACACCGATTCTGCCTCCTCTCCAAAAGGTGCTGCCAGACTTGCTGAGTTTCTCCAGCAATTTCAGCTTTGTTTCATCAACTGAGATATGGTAGTTATTCTATTTACTGATAGCACAAGTACTGGGCTGCAGATAGTGTGCTATTTTTCAATTTATATTTGCAGCAAGCTTGTGTCCACATTATGAATCAAAAGAAAACATACTGTTGCCATCTGGATTCATTTAAATACTAAATGGTTGCCCAGTTCAATATATAAATGACACAGCAGGAAGATATTAATATTCACCTTAAGTTCTACAGGATTGTGTGGAAAAGCTTTATCAGACATCAGTGTGATATGCTGCCTGATCCACTGGAAGAGGTAGTTTACTTTATTCTGGTATTCCTGCCACTTAGAATCAACCTCCTGGAGAGAAAAACAGTAACAATAATCAGAAGAGACTAAATGATGATTCACATCAATTAGAATACTTAACTAATCAATTCAACAACAATGCAAACTTTTTTTTGACATATGTTAATAATAAGATCTTGGGTAAGGTAGGTAAAATGTAGAGTTTACAAATGACTTAAAACTTGGAAGTGCAGATAAGATAGAGGACAGACTTTTGAAGTACACAGTTAAAATGTGAAGATATATGGTAGGTAAAATTTGATGTAGGCTAGTATCAAGTGATGCATTTTGGAAAAGTTTGTGATAAAGGAGTAAAATTGTACTATTTAGTTTATAAAAAGAGGGCAGAAACCTGGCGGTTCATGTGCATAAATCTTTAAAGATAGAACAATGAGTTGACAACAACTTCGAAAAAAACCATAATCCTGAGCTGAATATACTTCTTCTGTGATGCACAATTCTGCGATAGAAAATGAATTTTAGTTAGTATGTGTGCCACCTACACCACCTTCTGATAAATGGACAAGTGACAATCAATCATTTAATGAACTCAAACCAAAGTATCCAGTTCGTACTTCAGTCTGGAGCGGTTTATTGCTATTAATGGCAACACTATTAATTTTATGCAGCTGTTTATATGGCTTGACAAACAAACAGAAAGCAGCAGGATCTATGGCCATAAATTTTTCAATCTTCCTTAACTAAGGAAGGACAGAGTAGCTGATGTAAAATCCTTCTTCTGAAAGGAAGGAGGATAAACCATATAGCCATAGTTAAATATTTATCATCAATAAATGGTAATCGAATGACTGAAGAGTTAGAAATACAGAAAACAAAATCAAGGGCAGGAAGTTCAAACTTTTGAATGGCAAATTTGACAATTTAGGTTTTATTGAAGATGAATCAAATAAAGAAGTAGCAGGCGAGGTGCATATAACATTTTCAGAAAAGCATTTGATAAAGCGTGCCAAGAGTTTCCTTGGAGAAGTTCAGACATATTAGGTGATACGGAGCAGAGTATTATGGATACAAAGTTTCAAACAACCAGTCATTAAACAATGATCAGGCAAACAATCTATGCTCAGCCTGGAACAGGGTCAGCTGTACTCCACCCCAAAAAGGAAGGGCTGGGCCCTCTTTCAATCTTGTTATACATAGAAGGGCTGAACTTGGACAGAAGAAATGCATTTTGAACTTCGTTCACACGAAAATAAAATATTTGGAGTAAGCGGTACTGTTAATCAACTTTAGGAAAGGATACACAGGTGAGAAGTACTGGTAGACAAATGGCAAATGCAACTTAAATGCTAAGAGTTAGGCAATACAAAAAAATGCAGAATCAACATTATGACATGAAATGTTGAGAATGAACAATGAATGACTAAGAGTTGAAATAGGTATTTCCCTGAAAGTGCAGGTATGTAAAGAGAATAAACAAAGGAATGTTGGATTTCACACATGCAGCATAGTGTATAGAATAAAGTAGAAATCATGGACTTATACACAAATATTTATTAAGTCACAGAATACTGTGCAATTTTTGGGTGATTGATCATAAAAAAGGGCAAAAGCCCAACAATGTACAGAGTTAGCAAGTTGTACTAGTGATGGGATGCAGTAGTTGTAGCAGACACTTAAGTTGAAAAAGGGCACTCATACAGACTTCTAAAATTAAACAGTTTTAATAGTGAACACAGAAGGATTAATTTGTGTTATTTGGGAGTTAGCAATGTGGGATTATCAATTTAACACAGTATGTGGAGAAATATCAGGTGAAATTTCTTTACATAGAAATTTGATTGAAGAATGAAATGCTTTACCAAATGATCTGACTGAAGTGGAGACTAATGCATCCTTTGAGGGAAGTCTTAATAAATGTTTGAAGCATTGGAAGACACCAGACTCTAGGAAAGTAGCAGGGAAGTAGAATAGACTTTGGATTTGTCTAGAAAAGGTATACGTTGGATAGCTTCATTCTGTGCCGTAAACTTCAACAGTTATATGATAGTATTGCACTCGACAAGGTTTTGCATGGTGGACACGTTAACAAGGTTAGATCACACGGAACACAAGGAGAACGAGCTATTGGATACAAAATTGACTCAAAGGTAGGAGACAGAGGGTAGTAGTGCAGAGTTGTTTTTTGGAGAACTGGAGGCCCGTGACATAAGAATCAGTCTGGGTCCACTTCTTTTTGTCATTTCTATAAATGATTGGACGCGAACATCGGAGGTATGGTTAGTAAGTTTGCAGATGACACCAAAAGTGGTGGTGTAGTGCATAGTGAAGGTTACTTCAGAGCATACTGGGATGTTGGCCAAATGGGCTGAAGAGTGGCAGATGGAGTTTAATATAGATAAATGTGAGGTACTACATTTCAGTAGTGCAAATCAGGGCAGGACTTCTATACTTAATGGTAAGGTCCTGATGCATGTTGCAAACAAAGAGACCTTAGAGTGCAAGTGGAGTCGCAGGTAGACAGGACAGTGAAAGCAGCTTTTGGTACACGCCTTTGTTGGTCAGTTTTTTGCGTATAGGAGTTGGGAGATCATGTGGCTGCTTACAGGATATTAGTTAGGCCACTTTAGGACTACTACATTCAGTTCAGGTCTCCCTGCCAAAGGAAATATATTGTGAAACTTGAAAGAGTTTAGAGCATTTACAAGGCTATTGCCAGGATTGGAGGATAACTAGGCTGGGGCTATTTTCCGTGGAGTGTCGGAGGCTGAGTGGCGACCTCTTGAAAGATTATAAAATCATGAAGGGTATGGATAGGGTGAATAGTCAAGGTCTTTTCCGCAGAGTAAGGGAATCAATGCTAGAGGACACAAGTTTAAGGTAAGAGGGCAAAGATTTAAAAAGGTACCTAAGGGACAACTTTTCCACACAGAGTGGTGTGTGCATAGAATGAACAGCCAGAGGAAGTGGGTACAACAACATTTAAAAGGGTGGGTATATGAATAGGAAGGGTTTAGAGGGATATGGGCCAAGTGCTGGCAAATGGGACTAGATTAATTTAGGATATCTGGTCAGTATGGATGAGTTAGACTGAAGGGTCAGTTTCTGTGCTGCACAGCTCTTCGCCTCCACGCAATAAATAATTCTGACCCTTCCTGCAGTTCTTTAACAGATCGACACATTGTTAAAATAGAATAATTGGCAAAGTAGTTATTGTTATATTTCTAAGAACATTCAGAAGTACAAGAATTAAGTCAAAAATCCTGGAGTCAAAATCCTAGCGTTCCCTCCCTAAGGGCAATGTGGGTGAACCAACAGCACATGGACTGCAGTGTCTTAACAAAGGCAGCTTACCACCACCTAGGGTAACTAGGGACAGGTAATAAATGCTGGCCAACCAGCGACACTGCAATCCATGGCTAAATTCCAAGTTTCCAGGTTTCACAAAGTCTCTTGGTATTCAACTTTGACAAGAGCGAAATTGGTTGGGCACTTGAGCACAATAGCATTGCAAGGATGCAGGGACAGAGTTGGAGAGTTAGACCGATAGGATTGATTTGCAAGGGGTTTGTATGGATGGGATGGTCTCCTTCTGAATAGGAAATAATTATGAATTTATCACAAGTAATTTATTAATGAAACTGAATTTTGATATGGAAGGTGTTAAAAAATCCATTTCCAGGTAACTTTGAATAAAACCCATAACTGTGCAAAAAAAAAAGATTGCATTACATTGTTTTATCTATCAACTAAAGTATTAAGCCATTTTCACGTCAGCAGCTCTGGTTAAGTCTGCATTTGCAATGTAATACATTGTAATACAATGCTAAGCTACAAGTTGGAAAGTTTGAAGACTTACATTTGCATTGACACCTTCACCTCCTTCTGGGACCTTTGGGAATGATTCATATATGGAGGAGACATAAGTGAGGACTGACTTCTCATCCGGAGATGGAACATCAACATCTGAAAAAATAACTCTGTTACTTCCCTCGAGAACCACAAGGCAAACAACTCATAATTGATAGCCTAAAAGCAGATTCAGTAGGTTCTCTTTAAAACAGTACTCAGATAGTTACAGACATTACATAAAATACACTTCATACATTAGAGGACTATGATATCTAATTATATTCTTATTCTCAGAACATGGCTGTAACTACAAAGGAGGAAGTGAGGACTGCAGCTGCTGGATATCAGAGTCAAAAAGTGTGATTCTAGAAAAGCACAGCCGGTCAGGCAGCATCTGTGGAGAGCAGGAAAGGCGACATTTTGAGCATGAGGTAGCTTCAACAGGAATGAGGGGGTGGCCCAAGGAGTGCTGAGAGATAAATGGGTGGGGGGTTGCTGGGGGAAGGTAGCTGGGAATGCAATAGTAGATGAAGGTAGGAGGTGATGGTGATCGGTCAGAGAGGAGGGGGGAGCGAATAGGTGGGAAGGAAGATGTACAGGTAGGACAGTTCAAGAGGATAGTGCCAAGTGGGAAGGTTGGATCTGGGATAAGGTGGGGAGAGGGAAAATGAGGAAACTGATGTCAGGACTTATGGCTTATTCCCAGCCGTTCTAAGAAAATGGTGGTGGGTATTCTCCTTCTAAAAGATTATTTTTGATACAACTGAGGGGCCAGCTGGGCTACATCGGGTGACTATTAGGTATCAAGTGCAAGATATGCCAAGACATGCAAGGAGCACATAGTCTAGGTGAGACAGAAACTGTGTAGATGGGAGCACTGCTCCCTTTTCATTGTGGGTAAAAACCTGGTCATTTATATAATAGTAAGGCACTCAACAAGGTTTCAAATGGTGGACTAGATAACAAGATTAAAACTTAAGTTAAAACGAAAATTAAATTAAAATTAAACCTGAGGTACTGAGTATTCTTATATGTGGTGCAGGTCTGGCCCATTCCCTGAACCTGCACCATTGCAATCACCTGAGCCATCTTCCATTTCATCTGGAGGCCAAAGATAGACCATGTTCACAGGAACACCACGCACAAAGTTTCAGCTAAGGAGGGGAAGAATATATCCACCCGGATGACCACCCTGGTGTGCGGCTGTATCAAGCTGTGCATAGACCCTTGGTACACAAACTAGAATTAGAGTGGTTCTGGAAAAGCGCAGGTCAGGCAGCATCCGAGAAGCAGGAAAATAGATGTGCTGGGCAAAAGCCCTTCTGCTTTTCCTGCTCCTCAGATGCTGCCTGACCTGCTGTGCTTTTCTAGCACCACTCTAATCTAGACTCTGATCTCCAGCATCTGCAGTCCTCACCTTTGCCCTTGGTACACAAACACCAAGTGTCACTCCGTACAGAGGTTCTACCTGTCCCTGGTATTAGGAAGAATGGGTCTGGCATTGGTATCACAGAACACTCCAAGTAGTTGACCACTCTATCAGCTGTACCTTGTGGAAAAAACTTGTAAAGGAAAACACCTTTGCCCACAAGTGCATCAGGGAGTGGTCAGCATGTAGCATCCTCAAGACACTGAGAAAACGAGAAGGCTGATACTGTTGTGTGGCTTCTTGAGCAGACTGTCAAAGTCATTTGGCAGAATTCCTCATTGCTGGAATTTGAAAACAAGCACCAAGATGCAGGTGATGGTTTATGGTGAGAAGGGTACTGCCCATCAGATTCTTCATGGAGACCTGGATGCTCTTTGCCACTGCACGCTGCTTCCTTTGATGTGTGTCTGTGTACACTTATCCTACCACAACTCATTTAAAACAGTCGTTAAAAATTGTCACACATTTCCTTGTAGGATCTGCCTATGCAAAGGAGGTCTGAAGAGAGATGCAGTGATTTTACTGAGGTTCATCTGGGCAGCTCCATGATGCAGGACTCTGTGCTCTATGATCTGTTCCCCACAACACACAGACAAACATTGACTATGCCTGGAGGTCCACCAACCCGGTGAAAGACACTCTTTGGTCTGTTCAAATGTTGTTGGTCATTTAGTGCAAAAATATTACCTCAACTGAATGTTGTAGACTGGCATGCTCCAAAGTCCAGGATGACATACTGAGGGATGCACTAAAGCTTTTACTGCTGCCACCAAGGCACAGAGGGGAAAGACCACTGTCTAAGGTCTTTCTGCCAAAGTACAACAGGGGTTTGATTCAGTTGTCACTCTTTTGTTGCCTCCAATGTATGTAAATTGTGTCCTGCATAATGCAGGGAATGTCAGATCCAAGGTTTGTTTTTATTGATGTGCAAAGTCGCCCAGAACTGTTTTAGTATCTGTGCATCTCCCTAAAGATTTACAAATAAAGTACATCTTTACAATGAACGAAAACCAACCACAGTGGTGTGGGCACTGGAGTCACAGCTATGTCAGCCTGAGTTAAGGTCAGCAGGTTTCCTTCTGGAGGGTCATGTCGCAATAGGATAGCACACTGGAAATAAAACCTCACAATTCCCAAAGTTAAACATTCAATCGAAATACAAAATTCCCTAACTGATCTGCCTTTTTAGCCACAAGTTGACTCAAAATACTGACCAGGTTTCTGTACTTAAGTAGATTCATGTTACAGACAAACTATTGTGAACTGTCAACATGTAACTCTCCTACACACACACACACACACACACAGACAGAGAGCAATGAAGAAAAAATTGTTATTGATAGAAGGGAAAGCAATTTGAGAAAGGGGGGCTCAATAGTTTCTGTCTCCAGTAAATAATCAACAGTCCCTGATCGTTTTGCTTGCCAGGATTGCTATTCTTCAATCTCTCTTCTCCAGGCATTATCCATTTCCTTGCAAGAGGCACAGACAACAGGTTTACAAATGATAAAGTCATTGATTTATTTGTCAAAAATAACAGTTTACAGTAACTGGCGAGGGAAAATAAGCTGGTTTTCTTCAGGTTTCAAGTATTCTCTACTGCAGAGAAATACACCATCTCCCCTTCCACAGGTCTGAAGGATTCTGGTAACACCGTTCATATCTGCAAGTTGTTTAGCTGCAGAACCAAAACATAGTTGATGGCACACAAATGGCCTCTGTCATCCACAGCTGATCACACCTCCATAAACCAGTTATTTGCTGTGAGTCAAATCTCACTTTGCAAACACTACCTGATGCCAGCTCATCTGCAACCAACCTCTCCCATTTCCTTCAATAAAGTGACAATTTAAAGCACCAGTTACACTGAATTTTGATAACTTACTTATAAAAAGTGCACTAAACCCTTCCCACTTGAGTCCACAATCAAAAATACAGAAGAATAGAAAGATATGTCCTTTACAATAGTCACTTTTACTGACTGAGCCTTATTTTTCCCCTATTTCTTCTATAAAATTTATTTTGTGAATTCAGATGCTCAAAGTATTGTTGTTGGAACTGAATACATGTTTTCTGGATTATTGGCCCAAGTTTTTGTTATGAAGCAATGGTTCCGAAACAACTAGTGCTGAAGGTTGCATTAAGTTCCACCCAATCTAACTGTATCATAAGGACATGGGTGGGAAATGCAGGACAGTTCAGGATCTCAAGAAAAGCAGAGCTGGAGTGTCACTTGTGGTGCAGGGATAGCATTCCTACCTCTGGACCAGGAGGTCTGGGTTCAAGTTACTCCTGCTCCAGAGGTGTGGAATAACATCTGAACTGATTGATTAGAAAAATAGGTTAAATAAAAACATTAAAATAAAGGCAGACCTGCCACCTGGGTTTCCTGTCTTAGTAACATTAGTGATCTTATTAATGTTCAGCTTATGCTTGATTGCGTTCATGTACTAAATTACATTGTGTTTACGATACGAGCATCTTATCAGACCACCCAGTTGTTTTCCTCTATCACTTAGCAATGTGAGTTCTATCGACCCAGTTAGAAAATGGAGATGGTGGCAGATGCCTACTCAACACCTGGTTGGCAACATATACTTATATGACAAAGGTTTTTGGATCACCGTACTATACCAGTAGCAGAACTTAGTCCTTTTTTTCAAGAGCAGAGGAAATAGAAACTCAAGCACACACCTTGTTACAAGCATTGCAGTTTCAAAACATAGGAATACATCTTGGGAAAACACCATCAGCTAAAAAACAGTGTTAGTGATAAATGCTTGAAAAATATTTTAAATCTAATTGACATTGTGCAGACTCTGAACATTTTATCCATCTTTAGTCGATTTCATACTCAGATGAACAATAATAATGCACGTGTCATATGGCAGAAACACTTTTCTTGTACAGTGTAGTCTCTATAACTTTACAGCCTACCTTCTGGATCCAACAGTCTTGTAACACCAAGTGCTTCAGCAACAGCAAAGGCTTGCTCCAAATTCTCCTGATTGCTCTGAAGTGCAACTTTTTCCATGTCAATGAGGTCTGGTCTGCAAAACCAAGTATCAAATTGACATCAATACACTGAAATTAATTACAAAATAATCAAAATATAAATCATAATTAACATTCTTTTTTAAAATGTAACAAGTCCAATCAAGTAACAGTCACATCTGACATATAAAACTTTTTCAGGGATTGGAAATGTTGAAGTGGGTTATTTGAATTACATATGAACAAAGAAAAAAAGTGGAGAAAGTCAAAACTATATTTGGGCAATTCGATCGCATTAGTTCACCTGTACTTATGGATGATGGCATTGAATACTTTTCCATCACTCCAGCTAGAGGTGAAATTGGAGCATTTTAATCCAGAGTAACCTTCTGTCAATTTCTGCGTCCAAAGTAATAGTTTCTCCTTAGCTGACATGTCACCTGATTCTCCACCCACATAGATCTCCGAGATCTGTAAAAAGAAAATTATTGAAACAGTGTGCCACGGACCAGGCCAAATTCCCTCAAAACATCTTAAAAGAAGGTAGCTTAGACCCTAACTTTTTCTCAATTTAAAGACAGATGTGAAATGGATATTCCAGATGTGCTGCAACTGGGCAAACCACTTGGCTTTAAGCAAAACGGGATTTATTTAATCACAACAGTTGAAACGCGAACAAAAGTGGAATTTAGAATTTAACTATTGAAAACTTAATCAACCAAATACAATAACTATTACCAATTAACTGTTCCAATATATTAACATCCCATAACACATTCCTTGGCAAAAAGGTAAATTCAAACAGATTCTTACAGGCAGAATGGAACATTCAGAGATTTCAGATAAAGTCAGAGGAATCCTTTAGTGAAGCTTGCAACTTTCCCGGACAATAGACAATAGGTGCAGGAGTAAGCCATTCTGCCCTTCTGGCCTGCACCACCATTCAATATGATCATGACTGATTATCCTTAATCAGTATCCTGTTCCTGCCTTCTCCATAACCCTTGATTCCACTATCCTTGAGAGCTCTATCCAACTCTTTCTTAAATGAATCCAGAGACTGGGCCTTCACTGCCCTCTGGGGAAGAGCATTCCAGACAGCCACCACATCTGGAATCACACATCTTGTAAGTGTTACAGCTAAAAGGTAACTAGAAAAAAAAATGAACTGGGAGAACTGATCACTCCCCTCCCATTGTTAAACTAGACTCTTCAATACCTCTGCTTTTATGACCTCTCCAAAAAAACCCAAGGACAAAATAATTTTTTTTTCAAGCGATAGCATTGTCACGACTGCTATATCCAAGTCATATTAAAGTTAAAAATCATACGACACCAGGTTACAGTCCAGGAGGTTTATTTGGAAGTACAAGTTTTCAACTTCCAAATAAACCTGTTGGACTATAACCTGGTGTTGTGATTTATCACTTTATCCACCCCAGTCCAATATCGGCACCACCACATCATATTATTTAAGACCATACGCAGAACCAATTCACTACAATTCTGATTCACAGTTAACGAATGTGATTACTGTCATCCATTAAGACAAACTAAAAAAAGCCCCACCATTAAATTAATCACTGATGATACCTGTACCATATCTGGCACGAAGGAAGATTGTTGTGGTCATTCATTTCAGCTCCTGGAAATCTCTGCAGAAGTTCCTCCGTGTAAATGTCCTAAGCACATCATTTCTAGCTGCTTCAATGATCTTCTGACCATTGGTAAGGCAGAAGTGGGATGTTCACTGATAATTGCACAACATTCACCGTTATTTGACTCTTTAGAATCTCATGCAGTCCATGTTCAAATGCAGCAAGGCATAGACAGTATCCAGGTTTGGGCTGATAAGTGCCAAGTAACATTCACAAAGTGCCAGACAATGACCCATTTCTCAGAAGACAGAACTTGCTAATGCCACTGAATGTCAGGGGGCCATTATCATCACTGGATTCTGCACTCACACAGGCATACCACTGACCAGAAACGGAGCTGGGCTATCCATACAAGTATTGTGGCTACAAGAGCAGGTCACAGGTTCAAAATCCTGCAGTATCGCATCTTCTGTCTAAAGCCTGTCCAACATGAAGGGCTTTTGCCCGAAACATCGATTTTGCCTGCCCTCGGATTTTGCCTGTCCTCGGATGCTGCCTGAATTGCTGTGTTCTTCCAGCACCACTGATCCAGAATCTGGTTTCCAGCATCTGCAGTCATTGTTTTTACCTCTCTAACATCTACAAGTGACAAGTCAAGAGTGTGATGGAATACTCTCCACTTGCCTGAATATGTGCAACTTCAACATTAAAAAGCCCACTTGATTGGCACACAATAACAAATATTCATTCCTTCCACTACTGTGTTCAGTAGCAACAGTGTGTTGCTACCATCTACAGTGTGCACCATCTACAAGATGCACTCCAGAAACAGATTTATAAAGGCACCTTTCAAACCGATGGCTACTTCCAACTAAAAAGACAAGAGCAGCAGGAACACCACCACCTGCACGTTCCCTTCCAAGCCACTCAACACCCTAACTTGGAAATATCATCATTCCTTCACTGTCACTGGGTCAAAATCCTGTATCTTCCTCCCTAATGACATTGAGAGTCTACCTACAGCAAATGAACAGCAGGGACTCAAGAATGCAGCTCACATCTCATGAACAAATATAAGAACTACAAAATATATTTGTTGTTTCTCTGTAGCCTCCTTGAGAACAAAGTGGGCAAATGGAATTCATGTGACAGGAATTTTTATATCTGTCCATACACACCCAATTTATTCACTCAAGCCATTAACACATGCAGTACTGTCAGGTTAGATCTGTGCCACTTTTTGAAAAGATATCACTTTGATCAGACTCCAATCCACTGACACATCCAGCTCTAACAAATTGCTAAAATAACATTTCTCAGAGCTAATCAGTATATTCAAGCTCAATTCCAAAAACATGCATACACAATCTATTCTTGTTATAATACTGAGAGAATCTGCTTGAAAGTGTTTTTTTCTTTAATGAGATGGCACTGAAGGAATCTTCTATCCTTTCAGTTGGCCATAAGTTATCAAACAGAAGCAGAGGCATTCTCCTGGTATCAATGCAGCTTGCGAACAGTGCGTCCAAGTTGCCTGCCATGTTGTTTCAAATTACAACAGAAATTAATGTTTCAAGGTACTTCATCTCAAGATGATAAAAGACTTACCAATTTCTACTGGAAGATAATATTAGTTGGTGGGCAAATTCAGCAACACATAGGAACAATGTAGCAGGTGCAGCATAATAGAGCATCTGAAAACACTTCACTAGAATGCATTCAGCAAATGAGATGAGGCTAGGTAACCAGGTGTGCGGACAAAGTAGATATGTTTTAAGGACTTTTAAAAATGTGAAGGAGAGATGGTGTTTAGAAATTCTAGGCAACTGAAAGCAGAGCCAAACGGTGAAGTAATTGAAATCAGGGTTCCCAAAAGCCCAGAACTAAACAAGGTTGTGGGCAATGATGACAATGAATATAGAGGACAGAGGATGAGAATGTAAAAATGGAGTAATTGCTTTACCAGGTGCCAGTGAGTAGAGGAGTCTTGGACAAATAAGACAGTGTAGATTAGGTCGCAGGAAGCAGAATTTTGGATGACCTCAAGTTTTCCGAGCTTACAACACAGGAGGGAGGCCAGGAATGCAATGGAATAGTTAAGTCTAGATATGACAATGCACCATGAGATCTAACCTTGCTAACTAGTCTCCCATGGGGAACCTTGTTGAACACCTTACTGAAGAAGTCCATATAGATCACATCTACCACTCTGCCCTCAATCCTCTTTGCTACTACTTCAAAAAACTCATTCAAGTTTGAGAGACATGATTTCCCACGCAAAAGACTATCAGTGCTTGCCTTTCCAAATACATGTACATCCTGTCCCTCAGGATTCCCTCCCACAACTTGCCCACCACCGACATCAAGCTCACTGGTCTATAATTCCCTGGCTTGTCCTTACCACACTTCTTTAACAGTGGCACCACGTTAGCTAAGCTCCAGTCTTCTGGCACCTCACCTGTGACAATCAATGATACAAATATCTCCGTAAAGGGCCTTGCAATCATTTCCCTAGCTTCCCACAGAGTTCTAAGGTACACCTGATCAGGTCCTGGGGATTTATCCACTTTCACGCATTTCAAGACAGCACTTCCTACTCTGATGTGGATATTTTTCAAGATGTCATCATTTATTTCCCTACCTTCTATATCTTATGTCCTTTTCCATAGTAAATACAGATGCAAAATACTAATTTAGTATCTCCCTCATCTCCTGTGGCTCCACACAAAGGCCACCTTGCTGATCTTTGAGGGGCCCTGTTCTTTCCATAGTTACCCTTTTGCCCTTAATGTATTTGTAAAAACCCTTTGGATTCTCCTTAATTCTATTTGCCAAAGTTATGTCCCCTTTTTGTCCTCCTGATTTCCCTCTCAAGTATACTCCTACTGCCTTTATACTCTTCTCAGGATTCACTCGATCTATCCTGTCTATGAACTGACATATGCTTCCCTTTTTTTCCTTAACCAAACCCTCAATTTCTTTAGTCATCCAGCATTCCCTATACCTCCCAGCCTTTCCTTTCACCCTAACAGGAATATATTTTCTCTGGACTCTCTGAAGGATTCCCATTTTCCAACCATCCCTTAACCTGCGAACATCTGCATCCAATCAGCTTTTGAAAGTTTTTGCTTAATACCGTCAAAATCAGCCTTTCTCCAATTTACAACTTCAATTTTTAGATCTGGTCTATCCTTTTCCATCACTATTTTAAAACTAACAGAATTATGGTCGCTGGCCCCAACATGATCCCCCACTGACAGCTCAGTCACCTGCTCTGCCTTATTTCCCAAGAGTAGGTCAAGTTTTGCATCTTCTCTGGTAAGTACATCCACGTACACGCAAATTCCTCTCCATCTAAACCCTTTACACTATGGCAGTCCCAGTCTATGTTTGGAAATATACTGGCAGAGAGATTTGTAAGAGCTACTCAGGAGGATTTAAACTAGTAAGATTGTTTGACTCGCTTTTGTTCTCAACTGTACCAGTTTCTGGTTGATCTCTTTCCTCACTACCTCCCTGGGTCCCACCCTCATGTTTTATAAAACCCCCTACCATAACCACCCTATTATTCTTACAGATAACTGAGATCTCCTAACAAAATGGTTTCTCAATTTCCCTCTGACTATTAGGGGGTCAACAATACAATCCCAATAAGGTGATTATCCTTTTCTTATTTCTCAGTTCCACCCAAATAACCTCCCTGGATGCATTTCCAGAAATATCCTCTCTCAGTACAGCTGTAATGCTATCCCTTATCAAAAAGGTCACTCCCCCTCCACTCTTGCCTCCCTTTGTCCTTCCTGTAGCATTTGTATCCTGGAACATTAAGCTGCCAGTCCTGTCGATATCCCAGTCCCATGTTCCTAACCATGCCCTGAGTTCATCTGCCTTCCCTTTTAGGCCTCTTGAATTGAAATAAATGCAGTTTAATTTATTAGTCCTACCTTGTTCTCTGCTTGGTCTCTGCCCGCCCTGACTGTTTGACGCGCCTTTGTTCTCAACTGTATCAGTCTCAGATAGATCTCTTTCCTCACTATCTCCCTGGATCTCACCCCCCACCTTATTGGTTTAAATCCTCCTGAGTATCTCTAGCAACTATCTCTGCACCTAAATTGGAAGGGGACTAATATACTGGCAATCTGTCCTCCTTGTACAGGTCACTTCTACCCCAAAAGAGATTCCAGTGATCCAAAAATGTGAATCCTTCTCCCATACATTCATCTGTTCTATCCTCCTATTCCTGCCCTCACTAGCTCATAGCACCAGGAGCAAACTAGATATTACTACCCTTGAGGACCTCCTTTTTAAATTCCTGCCTAACTCTCTGTAATATCCCTTTGGAATCATAACCTTTTCCCTTCCTATGTGTTTGGTTCCAATGCGTACAGTGACCTCCTGCTGGCCCCTCTTCCCCCTTGAGAACATTCTGCACCCTATCTGAAACATCCTTGATCCTGGCACCAGGAAAGCAACACACCATTTTGATTTTTCGTGCTGGACACAAACATCTCTCTGTGCCTCGGGCTAAAAAGTCTCCTAACACAGTCAAACTCTTGGAATCTGACGTATCCCTCATTGCATTACAGCCAGTTTCAATACCAGAAACTTGGCTGTTCGTGCTATGTTCACTTGAGAATCCATCACCCTCCACATTTTCCAAGACAGCATACTTTTTGAAATGGGGATAGCCACAGATGACTCTTGCACCAACTACTTACCTCTCCTGGAGTTAACCCATCTGTGTGACTGTATCTGTGTGACTGTATCTGTGACTCTTCCCCCTTCCTATAACTGCCATCCATCACATCCCCTTGCTCTTGTAAATTCCCCATTGTTTTTGTCTCTCCAACTGATCCATTCGATCTGATAGAATTTACAACCAATGGCATTTATTGCAGGTATAATCCCCAGTAACCCGTAAATGCTCCCTAAACTCCCACATCCGACAAGAGTAGCATATCACTCGACTAAAGGCCATTTTTGCTTCTTTCAATCTACAGACCCAGAAAATAGCACTGTCTTATTCCTCTACAAAACACTGCTTCTGGTTAAATTAATACTTATGACTTATGTTTTAAGTTTAATCATGAGACATATCTCAATAAAACAGAACCAAGAAAGAACCCACTTTACTCACTACTGCAGAGTTATTGAAAAGGCCACACTTAAAACATCCACTTATCTGTTTCTGCGCTGTGACCTCTCCCAAACGGATTCCTCCAAGATCAGTTGTGAATTTCCCAGACACACTCCCATGTCCAACAATACATTTTATTCAAACAGCAAAGGTAGTAACTGTGCAGGTTCACTGCTGTGTCAGTTAGCAATGTGGGCTTCTTTCTCCTGCACTGACCTCACCATGTGATTCCTTTGTCTGTTTCTCTCCCTTTTGAAAGTGCTGTTGTTTTGACTTATTTTCTCCAAAGTTCCAAAACAATGTAACAGCATATAAAACAGTAATTGCTGCTTCTGGAATTTGAGGAAAATCACATCCAACACCTAAAATACCTCAAAACAAAAAAGCAGCTGTTATAGCCAGAAAGTTTTCCCATCCTCCATCCTGGATTACTCAGAATCCTTAGCGGTAGATGTGATCTATATGGACTTTGGTAAGGTGTTCAACAAGGTTTCCCCATGGCAGACTGGTTAGCAAAGGTTAGATCTCATGAACTACAGGGAGAATTAGCCATTTGGATGCACAACTGGTTCAAAAGGTCCAAGACAGAGGGTGGTGGTAGACTGTTGTTTTTCAGACTGGAGACCTGTGACCGGTGGAGTGCCACAAGGATCAGTGCTGGGTCTACTACTTTTTGTCATTTATATACATGATTTGGATAGGAGCTTAAGAGGTATAGATAGTAAGTTTGCAGATGACAGCAAAACTGGAGGTGTAGTAGACAGCAAGAAAGGTTACTTCAGATTACAGTAGGACCTTGATCAGATGGACCAATGGGCTGAGAAGTGGCAGATAGAGTTTAATTCAGATAAATGTGAGGTGCTGCATTTTGGGAAAGCAAATCTTAGCAGGACTTGTACGCTTAATGGTAAGGTCCTAGGGAGTGTTGTTGAACAAAGAGACCTTGGAGTGCAGGTTCATAGCTTCTTGAAAGTGGAGTTGCAGGTAGATAGGATAGTGAAGAAGGTGTTTAGCATGCTTTGCTTTATTGGTCAGAGTATTGAGTACAGGAGTTGGGAGGTCATGTTGCGGTTGTACAGGACATTGATTAGGCCACTGTTGGAACATTGCGTGCAATTCTGGTCACCTTCCTATCGGAAAGATGTTGTGAAACTTGAAAGGGTTCAGAAAAGATTTACAAGGACGTTGCCAGGGTTGGAGGACTTGAGCTATTGGGAGAGGTTGAATAGGCTAGGGCTGCTTTTACTGGAGCGTTGGAGGCGGAGAGGTGACCTTATAGAGGTTTACAAAATTATGAGGGGCATGGATAGGATAAATAGGCAAAATCTTTTCCCTGAGTTGGAGGGAGTCCAGAACTAGAGGATATAGGTTTAAGGTGATAGGGGAAAGATATAAGAGAGACCCAAGGGGCAATGTTTTCACATAGGTGGTACATGTATGGAATGAGCTGGCAGAGGAAGTGGTGGAGGCTAGTACAACTACAACATTTAAAAGGCATCTGGATGGGTACATGAATAGAAAGGGTTTTGAGGGATATGGGCAGAGTACTGGCAGGTGGGACTAGATTGGGTTGGGCCACCTGGTCAACATGGACAAGTTGGACTGAAGGGTCTGTTTCTGGGCTGTACATTTCTATGACTAATGTATGTTAAAATGCAAAAGTCCCTGAGTGAGGGGATGACTGTTTAGAACTAAGGTGAGAAAGAAATTCTTCAGCAAGAGGATGGTGAAGTTGTGGAACTTATTGCTGCAGAAGGCTGAGAGTGCCAAGTCATTGAGTGTATTTAAGACAGAAATAAGTTTATCAAGGGTTAGACAAAGAGAAGGCAAGAGAAAGGATTGAGAAGCACATCAGCCACGATCGATTGGTGGAACAGACTATGGACCAAATAGCATAATTCTACTGCTATGTCTAATGGTCTTAAGGTCTAAATAATCTCTCTGCCAACATTTGCAACAATCCCCTAATCAGCAGTCATTGAATTCATGATCTGTGAAATAAATCTGAAGTATATTGACTATTCCAATTGAAGCAACAATTCTGGTGTGTAAATTTCACATGCAGTGCACAAGGAGATGGGATAGAAATACCGCAATAAGAAAACCATTATTAGGTTGGTGCATAATAGTCCAGCTCTTTCTTCACAGTTAGGTTTAAAAAGAACAGATACAACATTATTATTGCTAAATATAAAGTTACACTTAAAAAGTACATACACCAAGATTATGGTTCAACTACTTAGCGAGTTTACCTCAGATCATTATTACTTTTTTTAAATTAAAGATGGAGGATTTGTGCTCCTGACATAGGACATTGCCAAAATAATTCAGTTTCCCAGTTTAATGTCAAATTTGGCAAAATCACTGAATTTCCTACTTGGGAATTTTCAGATGTTGAATTCAATGAAAAAAAAAATCAGATTTTGTTTTTTAATTTTCACAAACTAATAAATGCGGTGAGTAGTTTTTTTGGGAAGGGTCTTATTTTAAAAAAAAAAGATAGTTTCTGGAAGTTCCATCAATCTTGAGGGTGCAATCTGGTATTTGTCAATGCAAACTTCTCTGTATCAGCCCAAATATTCCGATTTGGGATTTTTACATCAGTTGCTGCAAATGCTTGAATGAATTGCATGAATACAGCAAAGAGTACCAATATGTCAATGCCAGCATTTCAAATAG
The DNA here is from genome assembly GCF_004010195.1 of Chiloscyllium plagiosum. Lineage (NCBI taxonomy): Eukaryota > Metazoa > Chordata > Chondrichthyes > Orectolobiformes > Hemiscylliidae > Chiloscyllium > Chiloscyllium plagiosum. The sequence goes on from NC_057736.1 coordinate 27,599,570, forward strand.
ATATCCAACTGGTTTCACACACCCATGTTTTACCAGTATCCTGTAAATTTTACTCCTTCCCATATTTATCAACCTTCCTTCACAAATCTGATATTGAATCTGGTTCCAGACAGATTTAAGGTAACACATTCCAGGTCTCATAACTTAATATGTAAAAATAATTCTCACCTCCCTGGTGGTTCATTTGTCAATTACCTTAAAAGATTTAACCTACATTTTACTTTGCTTTGTAGCATTATAGTGGGACAAAGGAGCAGGCTATGTAGAGCAGTACTGATTGACAGTATGGCCAGTATTAGAAACATTAACAGATAAAGTTCAAATATTTGGTATAACTTGGTTTTATGGGATGTGGCAGCTTTGACATAAGGCAGTGTCTCAAGCCAGCTTGCAGGGAAATACTCATGCATAAAAAAGTGGACAAACAAAATATGATAGGCCACTAAAATGTGGTCAAAGTGATAGAGTTTCAGAAGTACCTTAAAAGAACAAATTTATTTTTCCAATTGTTTTGTTTGAAATTATTTCTGTTTACCACATTCAACTGTGGACACATTGCCTGCTATTTTCTGAAATACCAAATCGAGAGGATACACTGTAGTGGTGTATAGGGCAGAAATTTGAAAGTAGGTGGTCAAATTAATATAGTATGGAATAAAATCTGATTTATGGGCAGTTAACAGTAATGAAGTAAACACTGGAGTGAAATGTCATACGTTGTGACTGGATTAACTGGACGGGATCCACTTCAAAATGGAATCAGCAGACTTATTGCCCCAGTAATATGACAATGTGGTCAGCACCATTTTGAAAAGTGTCTGTTGGATGGGCAGCCAAATCATTCTATTGGAGGCAATTACTTTCTTTCAATAAACAAACTGAGGGTGCAGAACCAGCCCAGAAAATACCCAATAACCAGCACTATTTCCTATCCCTCAGCCTATCCAGTTTGCCACTACCCCTCTTATTTCATGACTTATAACTTCAAGCCTTTTATTTAGCAAAGCGTTGAACACACTTTGGGAGTTCGCATACAACACATCAACAGCCTTCCCCTTATTAGCCCTCTCTGTTAACTCTTCAAGAACTCAAACTTAACACTATTTTCCCTGAAATCCAGGCTCTCTGAATAATTGTTTCAAGAAGATTCTTCACTATTGAAATTAACCTGACAAGTCTGCAATCTCGGGTTGATATTTACAACTTTTTTTTTGCAAAAAGGGAATAATGTTTGCAATTCTCCAACCTTCTGGCATTATTCCAGAAGCCAGAGAAGATTGAAAGTTATTTCCTAGTCCCTCTAATTTCCACAAACTCATCCTTCAATATTCTTGGATGCATCTCATCTGCACCTGGTGTATTATCAACTTTAAGAACCAAAAGCTTAACCAGAACCTCTTACAAATTTTAAAATTTTCCCAATGATCAAGTTTCCTCTTGTCCTGGGCAGCATTTGTCTCATAGGTAAAGATAGATGCAAAGCTTTCATTTAACATCTCAGTCACACCTCTTGCCTCCCAATTGAAAATTTCTTTCTTGGTTCTTAACCAAAAGTATTACTTTCTTACTCCTCCTTTTATCACCCTTGTACTATTGTTTGGTTTAAGACAGACTTTGGGATTTCCTTTCATATTACCTGCTGGGTGCTTTCAAAATTCTTCTTTGCTTCTCCCATTTGCTCTATTACCTTTCTCTGAATCTTTTATATTCAGTTTGGTTCTCAAATTTACTACCCAACACCTGTCATGAGCACAAATTTTCTTCTTTAACTTCATTTCTACTCCTGTGACTTCCATGAAGTTCTGGATCTTTTGTCATCTTTCTCTTGAAAGAATATACCTCATCTATGCCCAAACCATCTCGTTTGAAGCTGATCATCATTCAGCTATAGTTTCTTCTGTCCACCTTTGGTTCCTGTCCAGCTGTTCTTGCCCCACTGACGTCCTCTGTCCAGGAGTTAACTTCTTTTAGTGACGCTAGTGAGCTGCAGCAGGAAGTAGTTTGCACACCAAGGCTCACAGACCAGATGTACATGAAGCTGAAGGCTCAAAATCACATCATCTTCAGCATGAGTATGGTGGTATATCTAGCATGTTCTTCCCAGAAGTCTCAATCTGCTCTACTCGGTCTATTGCTTTGGAGAGGTTAGGTGCTCTACCATTTCAATGCATCTACTCTGTTTTGCACTTCTGATAAATCTTGATTTCTGGCTGTTTACTGAACAGATCTTAAATCAAAATGTTGAAAACATACTAAATATAAAATAAGAGCATGGAGATACTCTATAGACCGGCTTTAATTAGAAACAGCTTTATAAGTAAAGGGATGCAGTCACAATATAGTTTGTGGCTTCAGGAAGTACTTGAAATTTGGGGATGCTCTGCAAGTCACTTGATGGAAAGCAAAACAGATCAGACTGTTGAACATCGAAAAATTCTGGATTTCAATATTCGAGCCCAGCATGCATTAGAAACATTATTGGAAACTGTTAAAATCATTGCTATTGCAGGGAGGCATCCTTCATATAAATCACTCCCTGCTTTAATGATAACTAAGTTATCTTTACCCTCACTATTCATTGATAATCCAAATTCATTGTCTGAGGTGGGCATGTTGCATCTATCAGGCATACAGCAGAGCAGCTCAAAATCTCTGCTTGGTGTTCTTTCAGACTCATCATCATTGAATACCAATAGCAAACAACTACAATAACCAGAGGAATAGAGAGTGCTATTAGTCTGAAGCATTCTATTTAGTCATTCTGCAAAGGTGATAAACCAGTCTGTGTACTTAACTTTACCTCCTTTGCAACAGCTCCAGTTTCCATATGCAGAGAGGACTGACCGCTGTTCTCACAACTTTGTTTTGCAACTAAAGGTTTGAATTGCTTATCAAATGCATTGAGCCTCATTGAGTTATTCCCCTCCCACTCATTCTGCAGTCTCACTCACCATGGCTGTCATTCCGGATGATGTAGGATTTTCAACACCATTTTTTATTTTAACACCGTCTATGGCAGCAGCATCGGTGATATTTTCAATTCTTCTCCTGTTTATGGCTACATTTCCTTTTTCTTGATGAACTTGGCTCTCTTCTCCAGACACACTCAAATATCTTTTCAATTTGGATTCTGAAGATTTTACAGTTCTGTCACAAAGCACTTTGCTTGGTGTGTTTTGATCAGATAAAGGTATTTCTTTCCCAAATTTCTCCACATACTCATTGATTGTTTTGATTTTAGCTTTGACTAAAAGCACCTTCTGTGCATGGTCACCACCACCTTCAGCATTTGAGTCTATTGATTCCTTTGGAGTAATTACTCTTTCAGTAATAACACTTAATGAATCATTAAGATGTACAGGCTCTTGAAACATATTCTGGTTTTTGTGATTGGCATCAGTTTTCTTTGACAATTGTACCACCGTAACGTCCAAAGGAAAATGTGACTCATTCAAACCAGTCTCACCATTTTTCTGTAGCAAATGAAGTGATTTTCCTGTCAGGCTTTTCTCTGCTCTTCCTGCAGCATCTCTGGAATGTGAAAGAGTTTTCTTGTGTTTTCTCATGCGTTTTAATCTATTTCTTTTCTGTGGCATGAGGGTAGATTTCTTCTGTTTAGCTTCTGCAGTTTCTTGTTGCTCTCGAACGCATCCTAAAGAGTTTCCCATTGTGTCAGCATAAAAATGTAGGGAGCATCTATTGCACTGGCGTCACACGGCCGCATCTAAGCTCGATTGATCATACAAGTTCATCCTCTCCCCAGAAGAAATCAAACGGCAATTAAAATTTCTAACTTTCAGAATATTGCAGGGCCAGCAATCTTAAGGTACTGTCTCAGTGACATACAGTAATCTAATGCACGTCATGACAGTTCAAACTACTTGACCTAAAACAAACTGATTTTTGATTGGCTGACATTGTCTCTATCGTCCCTCCCTTTCTCGTTCCATGATGAACTATTTAAACACCTCCAGAAAATGGCATGGAACAACAATGGCATATTTTGTTAAAGGAAATGCAAAAATCCTGTAATGGCATTCTTTAACTGTTTATGTGCTGTCAAATTTCCACGACAGGATTTTAAATTGGTGTATTAACCTTTTCAATGCTAAATATAATCTGTATTCTGTGCAGTACAGGTATTACTGAGCGTGCTCATGCATGCTTAATATTGCTAAAGCAAAAACTCAATTACTGTATCTGTACAGAATATCTGTAAACGAAACAAAATTCTGTAAGGTATCACAAGCCACTCCCCAGTCAATAGGTTATTATGCGCACCACGCTTGCGACGTCTTCACATACTGACTTTAATGTTACCGCAGTCTCGGCAGCAAAAGCAGACAGTTGCGTCATGCCAATAAAAGTCATTGGTATGCTGCAGAATAAGTGAAACTACATCAGCTTCACATAGTATCAAGCAAGACAGCTCCTCAGCTCTATTATGGTGAATGAAAAAATTGCTATTACTGAAAATATGTATTAGTGTATGTACATTATCCATCATTAATACTCAATACAAAATGGAGTCAACAAGTTTATGGCAGTGTTCCAACTCCAATTATTCCAAATGTTCTAAACGCAGCTTTACGAAAATGTAAGATGACAGTTTTGACTATCATTTATTTTGAAATGATGCCAAAATAATTAATTAAATTCAGCTGATATTTATAACGTTTTGTTATTCAGCTTATATTTTATACTGTTAAAAAGTAAAAATTCACATCTTCCACATCTGCATTTTTTGAAATTCATGAACATTATTGATTACTTAAAGGTAGAGTTTCCTTCAGTTTCTGGAACAGAACACAATGCAAACTGCACAATTTCCTGAATTTTGTTGAAATTTCCAATTCTGAAAAATAACTATGCCCTTAGACAATATTCATAGTTAAATTTAAACAAAAATCAAAACATAGGTTGAAGTGCATATGTTAACTATTTAACATAAGATACTCAGTATTAGATGTGTTTCTACTTCAAACACGATACAACAATTAGAAACGTAAAAATGCATTTAAATAAAAACATTCTCACTCTTTCTTCCCTCCTCTCCCCCCCACCTCACTAATAAGTTTTGACAGTTCCCAAGTCATGCTATTTAATAGCTGGTTACAGAAAATGGTCTCAGTACTACCAAAATCTAAGATGCACATCAAATGTTTTCAGCATCAATATCATACATATTCTAATGCATGATACACACTGTATATTGGAATTATACTTATATTTGATGAGTTTATTATATGCATATGTAAAGTGAAACTTTCTACAGAGTATTTTCATGTTTGTTATAGTATTTCAAGTGTGCTTCAAGTGTAATGGTTTCATTAGCTTCTGCAGTCATATATGATAGGACAAAGGGAAAATGCAACTCTGGAATTCTGTGGCATGAGAACATTCTCCAATGTAAACCACAAAGTAGAAACATGAGAACTCCTTTAAGTTACAGCATGTTGAGCTGGAGCAGTGTGACAAACTCAAACCTCTCTTCCTCTTCGCCCACTACTGAATTTCATTTCATTATACAGGCATGGTCCTTAGAAGTTATACCACAAAGGAATAGCCAAAATACCTCCTGCAGGAATAAATTTTTGGAGACAACTTAAAGCGTATATAATAAATGGCACCCAGATAATTATTTCACTAAGAAAAATATTTGGAGCCATGCCCATTTCGAGCTTTTTAAAACTTTTAGCTGGCTTAACAAAATGCATGATACAAATGATATTAGATGATACAAATAATTTGGAGCTCAGCAGTGAATAAACTGCAACAACCATTCATAATCTTGCATTTTCCATTGGAAATTTCCATCAGCTAGTTATCCAAAATATCCCTGTAGCCTCTGCAGGACATCTTGGACCTGTGATAAAAGTTAAACGAACTGTATCACCTTAACCAGATTGAAGGATCATTAATGAGCAGTGCAGAGTTGAACCAGGAAGTTGTAGTTAGAATACTGAATTCAATGTCATACTAAGTACAGATGCGAAATATAGGGAAAGACAAAGTGGATTGAAAGAAATAAAATGCAGAAAGGTGAAGTTATTTTTAAAAAAGTATTCAACTCTCCAATAGTGTTTGAAATCTGATGGAATCAAACTACATTTTCCACTTGTAAAACTCAATTTTCTGTGCCAGAAAGGTGGTTCCATTATAATGCAAACATATAACACAATTAAAAAGATTACTCTCACATTAGAATGGGCAAGCCTAATATTTACTGGCAAGTTTAGTTTACATAAAATCAGTCAAGTACAGACACTTTCACACTGTTCAGAATAGGGAATAGAGTATCACAGCTGGATGTCACATTCACACAGCTTTTGGAACGTCCGGTCATATTGACAGCAAATTCCTAATTTGGGATTTTAACTGTACACGTGTGGTCATGGGATGTTGCTATCCAATTTTCACCCAAAGTGTATTAATACAAGCACTATTAACTTCATGGTTATTTGCATTATCACATCATGAATTAATAAATTGAAGTATGGGAAAATGGTCAAATGAAACGTAAGGAGGATTCTAAGTGGAAAAGAGTGTTGACATGGCATTAGAACGATCATGGGGCTAAGGGATGTAAATAGGATTCGGAAGAGAAACAAATCAAGGAGACAAAAATATTTGTCACTTTTTCCTGTCCAATGCATGTAACTGTCATGTCTTTTTCCAAGTCCCATCTTCACTGCATTTTTTTTATGCTCCCTCCAGTTTCTATGTTCATCTTCTTTGTCCTGCATTCCCTCATGGGCCCCCATATCTTTTAGAACAAACAAAGAAATTTACAGCCCAGGAACCGGCCATTCAGCACTCCAAGCCTGAGCCAATCCAAATCTACTGTCTAAACCTGTTGCCCAATTCTTCAGCATCTGTATCCCTCTACTCCCCAACTACTCGTGCATCTGTCCAGACACATCTTAAATGAATATACCGTGCCTACATCTACCACGTTTGCTGACAACGCATTCCAGACGCCCACCACCCCTTTAAACTTTCCACCTCAGACCTTGAAACCGTGACCTCTCATTATTGCATCCTTCACCCTGGAAAAAAGCTTGTCTCTATCTACCCTGTCTATACCCTTCATGATTTTGTAAACTTCAATCAGGTCCCCCCTCAATCTCCTTTTTTCTAATGAAAACAATCCTGACCTACTCAACCTCTCTTCATAGCCAGCATCTTCTATACCAGCCAACATTCTCGTAAACCTTCTCTCCAAAGCGTTCACATCCTTTTGGTAATGTGCACAGTATTCTAAATGCGGCCAAACCAACGTCTTGTATAATTTTACCATGACTTGACAGGTGTTATACTCAATATTCCGTCTGGTGAAGGCAAGCATGCTACATGCCTTCCTGACCACTCTATCCACCTGTGCAGCAACCTTCAAGGGACAATGGACTTGCACTCCCAGATCTCCCTGCCAATCAACTTTTCCGAAGACTCTTCCATTCATTGTATAATTCACTCTAGAATTAGTCTTCCCTAAATGCATCACCTCACATTTGTCTGGTTTGAAAGCCACCTGCCACTTTTTCGCCCAACTCTCCAGTATATCTATATCCTCCTGTATTCTTTGACAGTCCCTTATGCTTTCTGCTACTCCACCAATCTTAGTGTCATGTGCAAACTCCTAACTCAGAAAAAATACACATGCACTGCTTTGAAGGTGTTGGCACATGCAAGCACAGAAATTCACTAGTTTTGTTTTAAATTGAATCCCTACAGTGTGGAAACAGGCCCTTCGGCCCAACAAGTCCACACTGACCCTCTGAAGAGTAACCCACCCAGATCCATTGCCCTATATTTTCCCCTGACTAAGGCACCTAAGCTTGGCATCCCTGAAAACTATGGGCAATTTAGCATGGCCTATTCACCTCACCTGCATATCTTTGGATCCAGAGCACCCAGAGGAAACCCACATAGACACGGGGAGTGTGTGCAAACTCCGCACAGTCGCCTGAGGGCGGAATCGAACCTGGGTCCCTGAGAGGTAACAGTGCTAACCACTGAGCCACCATGCTGCCAATGAAGACACTGGATAGAGCAAGGCTTTTAACTAAGGACACTCAAATCAGAAACCAGGGGGTGAGAAAGCTGGGCAGTGTTCAGGGTCTTTCATTACTCCTCAGACAGTGAAGCAATGTGTGCCACATGTTTCCATAGCTGGATAACATTTGACTTTGGTCTGATAATTAGCAAGTAACATTTATGCCACACAATTTACAGGTAATGATTATTTCCAACAAGAAAGAATCCAACCATCACCATCACATTCAATGGCATTATTAGATTTGAATCCTTCACTATCAATATTCTGGGGGTCACTATTGATCAGGAACTGAACAGTACGAACCATATAAATTCTTTGGCTGCATGAGCTAGAGGGGGGGTGGAGAGATAACCATAGACTCTCAGCCTCATACTAATGAAGGGCTTTTGCCTGAAACGTCAATTCTCCTGCTCCTCAGATGCTGCCTGACCTGCTGTGCTTTTCCAGCACCGCATTCCCTATTCTGATCTCCAGCATTTACAGTCCTCACTTCCATCATGTGTCAAGAATGAGACTGAATACTCTTTCCTAGAAAGTTAAAAATCACACAACACCAGGTTATAGTCCAACAGGTTTAATTGGAAGCACACTAGCTTTCGGAGCGACGCTCCTTCATCAGGTGATTGTGGAGGGCTCGATCGTAACACAGAATTTCTGCGTGGGTTTCCTCTGGGTGCTCTGGATCCAAAGATATGCAGATGAGGTGAATAGGCCATGTTAAATTGCCCATAGTTTTCAGGGATGCCAAGCTTAGGTGCATTAGTCAGGGAAAAATATAGGGCAATGGGTCTGGGTGGGTTACTCTTCAGAGGGTCAATGTGGACTTGTTGGGCTGAAGGGCCTGTTTCCACACTGTGATTTTTAACTTTGTACACCCCAGTCCAACACCGGCATCTCCAAATCATGACTACTTTCCTGGAAAAGTTCAGCCCCAACAATAAATGGGAAGCTCAACACGATCCAGTTCAAAAGCAGCTCACTTAATTGGCATCCCACCCATCACTTTAAAAATCCACTCCCTCCATCATGAGTGCAATGAGGCAGCAGGATACAACAGCTACATGATGTACTGCAGTCCTTGCAAAAATCATCTTTGGGGACATCTTCCAAACCCAGGACCTCTATTACATAGGTACAAACATGTGAGAACACCATCAACTACAAACACTCCTCAAATCCACATACCAATCCTTCACAGTCACTGGGTTAGCAATCTAGAACTCAGTTCCTAACAGTTGGCTGTTAAATACATGGACTGCAGCAGTTCAAAGAAGCAACTCACTACCAAGCTTCTCTGCAGCAAATTAGGGATGACCCCAACATTAGCCTTGCCAGCAACATTCACGTCCCAACAAAATATAACAAGTAAACAACTAAAAAAGGAAAGAGTTAGCAGCATTGTGGACTGGTAGGGAACATGATAGAAAATTATGGGAATGCTGCTTTGCAATTGTTGCAGGGAGCTTTGTTACTTAAAGTTAGTTATATGTTTCAATGACATCACCTCTCATTCTAAATTCTAATGAGTAAAGGCTCAACCTACTCAACCTACACTCATAACAGAGTCCTCCCATAACTGGAACAAAAAATAAAGTGCTGGAGAAACTCAGGAGGTCTGGCAGCATCCACAGAGAAAAACAGACTTAATGTTTCGAGTTCAGTGACTGCTTGTTGCTAGAAAAGTGCAATCTTGTATGTTGCTAAAGCTAGGATAGCCTGGCATTGCTTTGTGAAGGGGTTAGAATGATCAGTGGTAAGCTTACCTGGAAACTCAATGTTAAAAACAGGCTGGGTTGAAAGACTAACCAATGCAAGAGGATCTTCAACAAGGAACAAATCTCTTTCCAAACTGATAACTTTTGTGGGTGTCATACAGATGTACAAAACCGAAATAGATCCTTCAGTCCAACTCGTCCAGGTCGAACAGATATGCTAAATTAATCAAGTTCAGTTTGCTAGCATTTGGCTCACATCCCTCTTAACCTTTCCTATTAACATTCCCATCCATATATGTTTTACATGTCATATTGGTACCAGCTTCCACCAGTTCCTCTGGCAATTTATTCCATACATGCACCACCCTTTGCATGAAAAGGTTGCCCCTAAAGTCTCTTTAGTCTTTCCTCTCACACCTTAAACCTATCCCCTCTAGTTTTGGACTCTCCTACCCTGGGTAAAGGACCTTGGTTTTTCACCATATTCATGTCCCTCATGATTTTATAAACCTCTATAACGTCACCCCTCAGCCTCCGATGCTCCAGGGAAAAGAACCCCAAGCCTATTCAGCCTCTCCCTATAGCTCAAACTCTATAACGCTGTGTATTTGAGTTTAATTCCATCCTTATTTTCCCCCATTTTTTCAGTCCATAGAAGAGCACAGGGCTGTTAACAGCCATAATAAAATAAAGAACTGCTGATGCCAGAGATCTAAAACAAAAACAAAGTGCTGGAGAAACTCAGAAGGCCTGGCAGTATCTTTGGAAAGAAAAACAGATGTTACCTAACATGTTGAAGAAATACCTAAAAACAAACATGGCAGCTCAGCGAAAAAAACTTACAAGCAGAAAAACAAGGATCGTGTTTTGTGTCCATAGACCCTTTATCAGAATGGAAATCAACAGGGAAATGGTGGTATTTATACTAACGGCAGAAACGGGTTGTTGGGGAAGAGACCGGAAAGAGAACACGGCGAATAGATAAAGATGGCTTTGACAGAGAAAGGGGAATAAAGAAAATCAAAAAGGGATTGCTGATAAGCCAGGAGAGAGAGCTCGAGAGAGAGCGTGCGAGAGCTAGAGAAATTCTGAATGGATGCCAACAGGAAGGGTGAATAATTGAAAATGATTTGGCTATGCTGGGAGCATACAGAACAGAACCTGGGGGCACAGTGAGTAATGAACATGGAGGGAAGGGTTCATGTCTGAAATGGTTAAATTCAAGATGGTATTTGGCTGTTAGATAAGGTGATATTCCTCTAGCTTACATTCAAGTTCACTGGAATGCTGCAGCAGGCTGGAGACAGAAATGCTTGCATGGAAACATGGTTGTGTTGAAGTGGATGTTTCAAGTCATTTTTAATAGATGGAGGGTGGTATTCCACAAAACAGTTACCCAGTATGTGTAACCCCAGTGTAGAGAAAAACCACATTGTTCGCAGCAAATACAGTAGACTGGATTAAATGGAGTGCAGCTAAAGCACTGTTTCACCTGGAAGATGGGACTGTGGCCTTGGATAGTGAATTGGGGGGAGAAAACAGTGAAGTGTTTCAACTTCTGCAGTTGCAGGGAATGTTGTGGGTGTGCGCCAGGTTTTGAGAGTGCAAGGGGAACAGACCAGAATTTCGCAGAGGGAACAGACTCCAAGGAATACTGACAAGGGAGGAGAGGGGAATGTACATCTGGTGATGGCATCCCACTGAAGGTGGTGGAAACCGTGACTTTTGACCCTTTGGATATGGAGGCTGGCAGAACGGAAAGTGAGACCAGGGTGTTCCTATCATTGTTGTGGAAGGGAAGAGAGGAGGGCAGAAGTGCCAAAAATGAGTTAGACACAGCTGAGGGACCTGTCAACCAGGCTAACAGGAATCCTTGCTTGAGGAAAGAGGATGCAGCATCTGATAAACCCTTGCAGAAGGTGACATCATCAGAAGAAATGTGATAGAGAAGAGAACCTGGATGGAGTTCTTACAGGAAGCAGGTATTAGGTGCATGGTAATGGTGGAGGTCAGTGGGCTTTCAATGGATATCCCCCTAAATGGAAACAAATGATGAGGAAGGAAAGGGAGGAGTGAGAGATGGCCCAAGGAAAAAAGGAGAGAGAATGGAAACTGGAAACAAAATTGACAAAATTTTCCAATTTCAGAGAAACCAGTGAAGCAACACAATTGTCTCATGATGTATCAGAGGAAGAATTTGAGGAACCAGAGGAGGACTAAAACAAGTAAAGTTCCATTGTCTCCACAAAGAGACAGTCATAACTGCGGCTTGTCTGGATAGACATAACCATGTCTCTGTTGCAAGTGAGGAGTTTAAGGAGAGTTATTCAAAAGCCAGAGAGAGGAAGATGGTGATAGTAATTGTGTATGGGATGGTTCTAGCATTCTTTCAAAAAGGAAGCAGAGTGCCCTCAGACCATCCTGTTGTGGGATGGATATGAAGAGGAGTAGCACGTCCATGGTGTCAAGAGGCAGCTAGTGCCAGTAAACTAGAAATTTTGCAACCAATGTAAAGTATCAGAAGAATCATGGATGAAAGGGGAAAGAGACACAATAAGGGGAGAAAAATGAAATCAAGCCACGGGGAGAAAGAAATAAGTTCCGTGGGTAGGTTTAGGCTGAAACAATGGGTCTGCCTCAGCAATCATGTTTGAGGATTTTGGGAAGAAGGTAAAAGCAGGCTGCCTGAGGTTGGGCAATTAAGAATGGGAAGTTGTAGAAGTAATAGTTTGATGTTCAAATGGTGACATCATGGTCCAGGGGTAGAAAGGAGGGTCCAAGAGCGAGTGTTCAGCCTCTACAAGATAGAGGTCAGTACGCCAGACAAACTACAACGCCATCCTAGTCAACAGGCCTGACTAAGTCAGGGTTAGATCTGAGAGCACAGAATGCAGTCAGTTCAGAGGGAGATAGGTTTAAACAGGTGTGTGGGGAGGGAGGGAATAGAGAAGTTAAGAACTTATGTCAATAGTTCTCAACAGATCAGGTCAGGTAAGAGACCAAAGGGAGGGGTCCAGATGGAGACACCTGCATAGCTGGGATCAACCTAGTGAACCTTCTCTGGGCCACATCCTTAAATACCTTTCCTTGGATAAAGGACCCAAAACTCCTCAGTATTCCAGTAGCAAACTGATTAATACCTTGTACGATTTTAGCAAAACCTCCCTATTTTTATACTCCATTCTCTTTGAAATAAAGGCCAACATTCCATTTACCTCCCTTATTACTTAATGAATTTAGAGGCAAACGCTAAAATGGTTTCCCTTGTCAGCACTCTAAAACTAGCCAACAGATTAAATGCAAGAGGCTTCCCAGTTAATACAGAAATGAGCACAGAAACAGGAGTAGGTTATTCAACCCATCAAGCCTATCTGACCATACAATATGATCATAGCGGACTGAACATTTCCATGCCTGAACACCCTATACCCATAACCCTATATCCCATTGATTGGCAGTCAGAAATAGAATATTCAAAAACTGAATTGTTGTAGAAATCTATTATAAAGAATTCTGAACAGTGTGTAGAAAAATCACCTCTTATTCTTCAAAATGAGAATACAGATCCAGTTTGCCCAATTTCTCATCATAAAACAGTCCCACCAAGCTGAGACCAAGTCTGATGACGTTCTTACTCCTTCACTAAGCCTGTCCAAATGCTCTTGATGCTCCTTTTCAGCTTCCTAATAAGACACATTCCCACTTTGGCTTATATCATCCGCAAATTTGGAAAAATTGCATTTGATGCCCCACTAGTCACAGCCTGCCAACACGAGAATGACCCATTTGTTTCTACTGTTTTCTGTCTGTTAGCCAACTAATCCATGCCAATACATTTTCTCCTTTCTCATGAGTTTTAATGTTTTTTTTAACAAATTAATTTGTGCCCCTGCAGGCTTCCTCAAACTGGCGTTCAACATGGTGAAGTACTTCAACAGCAAGGGGGTGGGGGGCGGAGGGCAATTGAAAGAGGACAATAGGAGGAATCAGTAGGCTGCTTTACTGTTGCTGTAACACCTCATGGGGCGCAGTCATTTGAGGATTGCCAAAGAACTTCATTCCACTATGCATCACTATGCTGTTTTTGTCCTGATGGTGAGACAGGGACCAAGGATGATGATGTCTGTAACATTGGCTGTAATGTGCGACTCAGAATAGCAACACGGGCTTTTGATTGACTCATCTATGGGAGATGTCTCCCAATTTTGCACTAGCCCCCAAGCAAGGAAGACTTTGCATGGTCACATGTTGCTCATTGCTGTTGCCCTGGTCAAAGCCAAATAGTCTGAATGGGTTTACTCCTTGAGACTTTTCTATAGCAGTTTGGTACCAACTAGCTTTCTTGCTAGGGCATTTCAATTGGACTGTCATAAGTCAACCACATTGCTGTAAGTCTGGAGTCATGTGTAGGCCACAACAGGTTACGAATGTGGGAGTTCTCTCAAAAACAATTCATCCACGTATGTTAACAATCATCAAGTGGAGATGTCTTTGCTGGGTCAGGCATGTTTATAGGGTGAATGGTGATCACATGCTTAATGATTTCCTATTTGGCAAGGATTCGGACAATTGCTAGAACACAAAGTTCCACTTCAAGGCTGCTTGCAAGTGTAACAAAGATGCTAAACATGAATTTTCACATCTGGAAGACACTAGTTAACCCTGAAAATAGTGACATCATCTAGGAGTTGGTACACTCCAGTAATGATCAGCAGCTGGTAACATGGCACCAACATGGAATACAGCCCCCAAAGACTTTGATAACTACTTCACAAGTGGTACCTGTGACAGGACCAATCTCATGGATGGACGCCAACTATCAGCATATTAGTTAACTCAACTCAATAAATCTGATTCGCTGCTTGTCTATCATCTTACCCAGACAGGACCTTTAAGGGAAGCAGTGTTCCACAATGGAATGCTTTATACAGATTATAGAGGCATTTAATTTGTTTTGAATTTTGATACATATAAAACTATGTTTAACTGAGAGAGAATGGAATGTTAATTATACTATGGTATTTAACAATATGCAGATGATGGGCATTAACCAGAAATTCATTTATGCCAATCAAAAAGGTACAGACAAATGTAATTCTTGGGATAAGTATATCTCTGTAATGTGCACGTCTCTAAATAAATGCTGATGACATGCCTAAAGATTGGCTTCAGTTATACTAATCTCTGTAGACTTGTAGCTCTAAGTGATGTGTAGAACTGGAGTCAGTGACCCATCATAAACTCACTAGACTGAATTGAAACTTGCTGTTTCAATAAGACCTTTTTAATATTGCAAAAGGCAAAGAAACACTGGGAGGCATGTTTTCCTTGCTGTTGTGGTTACAAATATCAGAAAAAGTATAGTAGGCAAAAGTGAGGACTGCAGATGCTGAAAACCAGAGTTTAGATCAGAGTGGTGCTGGAAAAGCACAGCAGGTCAGGCAGCATCCAAGGAGCAGGAAAATAGGCAAAAGCCCTTCATCAGGAATAGAGGCAGGAAACCTCCAGGGTGGAGAGATAAAGGGGGGGGGGGGGGGTGGAGGGGGGTGCATGTTGTTCAAAACACAGCTTACACTTACAAGTTTCTGACTTGAATGTCAACCTGTAAAAACCAATCATAATTCATTGAACTTAAAAACTTCAAGAAAGTCACACCCAGACTGGGAATACAAGTGGTACAGAAAACTAGAGTTCCCAACAAATTAACATTGATGAACTCAAAAGACATTAATCACGAACCAAGAGAATGATAATATATTCAATCTTACATCAGTTGTTTTCCACAAAATACTGGCCACATTTTTATCCCTTCATTTTCTTCCCATTTTTCTTCTCTTTTTATAGTTATGACCTACATGGATGTGATTTAATTGGGTGATACAAGTCTTCTGTATTTTTCCCCAGGTGCTTCCTCTGCTGGACTGCATCCAATTCACAGAAAGGACACTTGTAGCACTTTGGCTGAATGCAAAGCACTTTAATTTATAACCTCATGCCAATATGATAAATTTACCAATCTAAAACTGATAAAGTACTTAGCAATTTATAAATCACACTATGCAAATAAAATAAACATGCTGGGTAGATGAGTAAAAACAAAAACAGGTTTATTGTAAACTCCAACATTAGGTGACACAGAAGCACGTATTCTGTCACAACCCAATGTCAGGGAGATAGAAGAATATGACACTGCCAGAAGCATGAATAATGAGATAGGGGTGCACTGAGTAGGTATCGCCTGGAATGGGTGGTAATCCAACATCAGATAAAGACTTATTCTGATCCAGCTACAAAATTTGGTTATTGTCTCTTATCATGTTTTGTGGAACTTTGACACGTGCAATTTGGTTTAAGTGTTTGCTTACAAAACAATAACTGCACTTCAAAAGTAATTCATTGATTGTGGAGTACTTGGTGGCATTCTGAGGGTGTGAAAGAGACTATACAATTCCTTTTACTCATTCGCTGCCCCTCCACCCAAGTACATTTCATTCATTAGCAAAATGTTCAAGAGATCATAATTTAAATTCATAACAGATGATCATATAGAGGCAGTGGCATCATGTATACATGATGTCAGTGATTTAGAAACATCTGACTTCCAAACTTTTGTACTTACGGATCCGACCTATGAAGATTCACTCGTACTTATATTGATATTTGAAACTGTACTGTATTTGGTTTCAACTTGTGTATAAATTTACTTTCTGGTCAGTTTTGAAATATTCAGGTCAATTAATCTTTGATCAAAATAAATATACTAATATGCAGTATATTGTAACTTTTTCAAACTAAAAAAGTTTCAAACTACTAAATTTTCTTGTTGTTATGGCAAATAAGATTCTGCAAATTTAAGGATGTTTAATAGTTAAAAATACTACACTGGATGGCTGCAGAGTTGGACACTCCAGCTGGAGCTCGTCCAATCTGCCCATTCTTTTTTTCTTCGCTCTTTTCTTCCCTTCTCTAGACCTCTTACTACCCAGCCTGACTTCCACAACCAGTCATCCGGCACAGAGCATGGCAGGAGTACGAACAGCAGGCCAGTGCAGAAGCAGGATTGCAACTCGCGGTCAGACCGAATAGAGCCCTCCTGTCCTGATCTGCTGCAGACAGCCCTTGGAGAGAGAGAGCGAGAGCGAGAGCAAGCGTAAGCGTTGTTTATCTTTTTAACTTTGTTTCTTTCTTATTGACATATGGGTATACTATGTATAGCTGTAATGTAACTTACAGGGTGGCATGGTGGTTCAGTGGTTAGCACTGCTGCCTCACAGCACCAGGGACCCGGGTTCGATTCTATCCTCAGGCGACTGTCTGTGTGGTGTTAACTCATTCTCCCCAGGTTTCCTCCAGGTCCTCCGGTTTCCTCCCACAGATGCAGGTGAGGTTAGGTGAATTGGATATGGTAAATCGCACAGTGCTCAGAGATGTGTACATTAGGTGCATTATTCAAGCAAAATGTAGACTAAGAAGGTTGGGGAATGAGTTGGTGTGTGTTACTCTGCAGAGGATGTTGGGCCAAAACAGCCTGTTTCCACACTGTAGGGATTCTATGATTTTTTTTTTATCTTCACTGCTCTATTCTGTAATTAAGGATTGCACCTAGGTACACTGTACCTACGATGCTGCCACCTGTTGTTGACATTGTTATTCTGTAACTTATTGCACAAATATACTTTATTCATAAAAAGAAATCTTTGTGTACATGTACAGTTAATGAAGCGGTTCAGATCTATACTCCCCTTTCTTACAGAGAAAGAATTAAGCCTTGACACTCACTATTCTCTATATTTACAATCAACTTCTTGGCATTTAGCTGAGACGTCAGCAGGCCTAATTACGGAAACAACCCCCGATATTCTTTAGCAGAAGGACCTTTCACAGTGGTATTTCTTCACTGCACCTTAACGGCAGCTGCCCCAAGCTTTAGTGCGTTCCTTTGAACGTGCCAGTCTGCACCACTCACTTGGGGTCAACTCCCTCAACTGGAAGACTAGCAAGTTTTGGGCAGACCAAAACTTGATCTTTCACCGAGTTGACGGTCCTCCAGGTGCAATTGATGTTCATCTTGGTGTCCCCCGGGGAACAGACTGTACAGCATGGAGTCCCGCATCACGGAGCTGCTCGGGACAAACCTCAACAAACACCGCTGTATTTCTCTCCAGACTTCCTTTGCATAGGCACATTCAAGAAGGTAGGCAAAAGTGAGGACTGCAGATGCTGGAAAAGCACAGGTCAGGCAGCAGAGGAGCTTTTCCAGCACATTCTAGAAGGTGGTGTGTGACAGTCTATCCCCTCCACAGCTCCTTTTGAGGGCAGCATGCAGTGGCGGAGAGTGTGCAGGTGTGCATAAAGGATCTCACAGGCAGAGCCCTTCTCACCACCAGCCAAGTGATGCCCTGGCATTTGGTTGAAAGTTCTGGCAATGAGGTATTCTGCCAAATGACTGACAGTTGTCCAGGGAACCGCTTGACAGGATCCACCCTCTCCATTTCCCAAAGGGTCTCATGCATGTTACACGCTGACCACTTCCTGATGGATTTGTGGTCAAAAAAGTGTTTTCCTTCACACATTTCTCCACGAAGGGGAGAGGTTGAACAGGCTGGGGTGTTTTCCCTGGAGCGTCGGAGGCTGAGGGGTGACCTTATAGAGGTTTACAAAATTATGAGGGGCATGGATAGGATAAATAGACAAAGTCTTTTCCCTGGGGTTGGGGAGTCCATAATTAGAGGGCATAGGTTTAGGGCGAGGTGGGAAAGATATAAAAGAGACCTAAGGGGCAACTTTTTCACGCAGAGGGTGGTACGTGTATGGAATGAGTGCCAGAGGATGTGGTGGAGGCTGGTACAATTGCAACATTTAAGAGGCATTTGGATACATATATGAATAGGAAGGGTTTGGAGGGATATGGGCCGGGTGCTGGCAGGTGGGACTAGATTGGGTTGGGATATCTGGTCGGTATGGACGCGTTGGACCGAAGGGTCTGTTTCCATGCTGTGCATCTCTAGGACTCTGACTATATGGACAGTCCAACTATGTGGAGCATCTAACTTGAAGTTGCACCTAGGTACTTTTGTATTGGTGCTGTAAGTGGCAACTTATAAACTTTTCACTGTACTCCTTTAAGTACATGTGACAATAAAGTTAATCAGTTCAAAAGGAAAAGCAAGAGAACAGACATTTCTATGTCTAATTATGTAGGATTATGTCTGTGCTGAAATAAGGGAAGTGAAATATCTCAAGCTGAAATAAATTCCCACAGGCAACTATTCTAGAGATAATCTCCTTGGGCTTAACTCCACAAAGGTAACATCAGTGATATCTGGAATTCTCTGCAAACTCTAGATTACTCTGGAATTTGTACCGGAACAACCTAATATTTTTCAATAAGTATTCTACTGCTTCTGAATCTCTCCCCATATTATCCTGCTGTCCCATGCATCAAAAAGGGCAGGTTGCTTTACCAAAGCCACTCCTTAGTTAGCACTTGATATTGGCTTTACTTGCAAATCCTATATTTCACATTCTTCTTTTAGTACTAATCATAATGAGAGGTTAGCACATGGGAAAACATGGCCACACCCAGAACAGTTTGAAACAATAATGCTTTACTCTTCTAATTATGAGCATTTATAAATTGGTAATTATTAGGTGGAGGTCATTTACTTGTTTTTTGTTTCACTGAAAAGCTGCCAAGTAGACATACAATTTCCAAAAGGAAATACTAATGAACTTCAATAGTACATTTTCTAACACCTGGAGTAGCTTGGTATCGCTGTCCAGCTGTCTTTAGATTATCTCAAGGGCAACAATAAATATCAGACAACTCTGATGAAAGGTCCAACCCATGGGGTTAATCTACTTCCTTTTTTCAGGTGCTAACTGATATGATCTTAATATAGTACAAATCTCAGCTTTCAGTTATTTTTACAGTGGCAAAATTGATTTTGAAATTAAGTCATAGTAATCGGAGAGCTTTATCTGTGTACACCTGTACTAAATGAAAGATACTGGAAACAGACCAAATTTTGGTCAACTTTGCATTGTGAAGGCTAGGTTTGGGAGCACTGAGATTGCATCTAATCAGCTACTGCCTTCAAGCAATAATAAATATTTCATTCCTGATCTTTCACAATTAATTGTTTCACCATTCTCAATTGAGCTCCCAATGTTGTAATTATTTGAAACATCATAACCACAAAAATTCAAGCTCTACAACATAAAAACAATGTATTTAAAAAATTGTGAAGCTGTCTCAGCTCCCAAATCCATCAAGCTGATAACTTACACAATACGTAAGGTTTATGACAATGAGCATTGATAACATTTCATTCTTCGAATAGTCAACACCCATCAATGAGTCACTTCCAGCGAGACACCTTCATAGCAAATTCAAGTTTCACAATACACAATTCAGATACCTATCATATTCATGAAACTATTGTACCTCATCACTGCTTACATTACACAACACATTAAAACAAAGATGTGTCATTGAAGGATGAAGCTGACAAAATAATTGATATGTTCATGAGTATAGCTACCCAAATAAAAGTTTTAAACCTATTGTCCGAAACAGCATTTTGCACGCTCACCATCATATACCAACTAATAAAAATATCACAAACACTAAATAACATAATGGAAGAATAATATACTTCAAAAAGAGAATGCATTTCTCATTTCCATCTTTAGTATAAAAAGCAAAATTTTGTTTGCTGATCATTTCCAAATTTTGGTTCAATTTTACAAGCTATGGGGCTAGATTTCCCATTGAGTAGCAGTCTCACACAGTTGAGTCCTCCTTTTTCATGAAAAAAGGAAGCACTACAACTCAGAAGGGAAATACCCTCTGAAATGCAGTACACCAATTTGACAGTTCTTTCATACTGCAGAACAGAGAGTTAGAGGAAGGAAATACAGTTTAATACAGAGGTGGGGAGGGCTTGGTCCACTTGAAGGTGGGGATGAGTGGAGGAGTCAGAGGGATGAGATATCGAAGGTGGGGTTAGAGAGATTATGTCCAGGTCCTGGAGAGGTGTCAGCTCAAGATCTGGGATGCAAGTGGTCGAGGTGAGGTGTAGTTATGGCAAGTGAGGCATGGGGGTATTGCTCAGTGGTACAGCATTTGGCTAGAGATCAAGAGTTCAAATCTGGATAGGGGTAGCATGGTGGCTCAATGGTTAGCACTGCTGTCTCACAGAGCCAGGGACCCAGGTTCAATTCCAACCTCTGGCAACTGTCTGCTCGGAATCTGCACATCCTCCCAGAGTCTGCATGGGTTTCCTCTGGGTGCTCCAGTTTCCTCCCACAATCCAAAGATGTGCAGGTTAGGTGAATTGGCAATACTAAATTGCCCAGTGTTCAGGGACATGTAGGTTAGGTATATTAGGCAGGGGGAAAATATAGGATAATAGGGTAGGGAAAGGCATCTGGGGGGGTTAATCTTTGGAGGGTCAGTGTGGACTTGTTGGGCCAAAGGGCCTGTTTCCACACTGGAGGGATTCTATGATTCTATGTAGGGACTCTATGAGGCAAGCATAGTGTCTGTTGAACAGCCAGTCAGGAGGTAGAAGTTGTATTTAATTGTCTATCTATTCCTGATAACATCAGATTTTCCGATTTAAAATTTCAACTGTAGAGGGTTCCAAGTGAAGAACTGCTCAGTGGAATCTTCAATTTTCCGAGCAATTCTTTCAAAGTCTGCCACAAGTCCGCATGTGCAATTCCCATCTACACTGGAATAGCAAATCTCTGGTGAGCAGACAATCCTGGTCTGTATGAGAAGTTATGATAAATGAGAGCAATATACAAAGTACATCATTATGGCAGATGTGCAACATTTGCAGTAGAAATATTATTACACATTCAATGGGAATTAATTTTGGGTTTCATTATCTAGAACAGTATTATTCACATTTGCTAGTTTATAATTTAAACTGTAAATTCCGACTTTACCTTATTCGGCCAAGTATCAACCCAATTTTTCCCCAAGTTGCACTTTTTCCAAAGAAGCTCTCCGTGCCATCATTCATGGAGAATGACAACTTTCAGTTTCTTATTTACAGGTTTACACAAAGACAACTCTAGGCAATTTCAGTGAAATACAATATTAAATCTTGAATTTCTCTAACAATTTGAGATAAATACTAATCATTGCTCAGGTGCTAGCTTGTCTGCGAAATACCAGGACATGTGCCGAGGTAAATGTATATCCAGTTCCCCTCCCCCAGTCAACTTTAAAAGGTTTCAACTATGGAGGCATGTGAACTACCGCAATATGCATTAATATCATCCACCAACACATAACAGTTGCCAGCAGCATGAAGTTTGCAGCCCTAAAGAATGCAACCCTGAAACTGATATGCACCTTTTAGTCTGACTGTGCCGACACAGCGAACACACACACTTGTAAAATAAAATTGATATTATCTCCAAGGTAAAATACAATTCAATTACACATGAACACCACTGTGCAAATTACCCTGCTATTGCAGTCCAGGAAATCAACAGATCCATTTTGCAAGTTAAAATATTGAAGTAAATTACCTACCATGACCTGCCAAACACTGGGCAATTGTAGATGAATTCAAATCACATTTTAAATACAGTACCAACTATCAGAAGGCAATGTCATTTTTCAAAAGAATTTGAATTAATCAACACCAATTCTTAGATACAACTTTAATCTACACAGACTTCCTACTTTTGATGCAATGACCTGCCTTAGTTTTAATGCTGATGATTTACTCCAAAATAGGTACTGACATCTATAGAAGAGAAATTCTTGTGCTGAAAGTTCTTTAAATCTGAATTTAAAAATAACACCTATAAAAACCATCCAGACAGAATTTGGTCATAAAAATACTGAACATGTTCCAATAATTGGCAATAAACAGTGAACCAGAGCAACATTGACAAAAGTACTGGAAGTGGCACAAATGCATTTGCATTACATGCAAAACTTTTAGGAAACAGAAGACTATTTAGAATATTTAATTTTTGGACCACTGATACATTTACATTTTAAAAAACAAAAATTGCATAACTAAAGAATATTCTAAATTATATCAGTGGAGAAAATTTAGTGCTGCAATGCCATTCATGCTGCCCTCATCTTTCCCACAAATTCTTCCAATCAGGTTCCCAAAACGTGCAATATTGAAGCCAACCAGAAGAAAAAACATGTAATTACATTCAATATGACTGGTGTGTTATCTTTTCTACCATCCCTGAAACCTTTAAAGCTATAAATCACGCCATGATTCTCTAATGCCTCTTCTCCAATATACAGAACAATGAGATGGACCTCATTTGGCTCCAGTTGGCCTATTTTCCACCTCCTATTTACAACATCCAATATGTGAACGACATCAAATTTCCCCCATCTAAACATCAGGAAGACTAAAACCACGATTTCTCTAACACCCAGAATTGCCAATGACCTTGTCATTAATTCCATCTCTTCTCTGCCACTATCACATGCTAAACAGAACTGTTCTCAAATTTTGCCTCCCTCATTCATCACTAATTTCAATCAGAAAGACTAACTACTTCCATTGATCTCACGTTTTCACTTCTCCTTCAATCCATCTGTCACTGAAACCTTGTTCATCTCTTTGCAACCTCCTAACTGAATTATTCTTGTGTCTTCTCTCCAGCACTTAAAAATGGTGATTCAGCATTCCCAGTTCTGAGTTATTGATCTGAAACATTAACTGTTTCTCTCTCCAGATGCTGCTCAGTCTGAAGTTCTTTTTATATTTCAATTTTCCAACATCCACAGCATTTTACTCTTGCATCTAATGTCTTCCACTTTGCACTCTCGCCCTCCATCCAATGCAAGTTATCCAAAAGTGCACCTGTACCGTTATCCACAACAAACAACCATCATGACCTCTCCGATATACAACACCTCCACAGTCCTCTAACACAATATATTTAAAACATTTGTCTTGTGCACAAATCCCTCCATTGCCTCACCCTGTTGTAACCCTTCCAGCTCTCGAAAGCCATAAAAAACCTGCTTTCCAGATTCTTGTGCAGTTCTTGCCCTCTTTTCCATGCCATTGGTGGCCATACATTCGATGTTTTATGTGCATATCCTAGAACTAACTTCCTGTATTTTACTAATTAAAGCACAGTTCTTGAACCATGTCATAGAGTCATAGAGATGTACAGCACAGAAACAAACCCTTCGGTCCAACTCGTCCATGCCAATCAGATACCCCAACCCAATCTAGACCCATCTGCCAGTACCCAGCCCATATCCCTCCAAACCCTTCCTATTCATGTCCCCATCCAGATGCCTTTTAAAAATTGCAAACGTACTCGCCTCCACCACTTCCTCTGGCAGCTCATTCTATACACGTACCACCCACTGCATGAAAACGTTGCCCTTTGGGTCTCTTTTATATCTTTCCCCTCTCACCCTAAACCTAGGCCCTCCAGTTCTGGACTCCCCGACCGCAGGGGAAAGACTTTGTCTATTTGCCCTATTCATGCCCCTCATGATTTTATAAACCTCTATAAGGTCACCCCTCAGCCTCTGACGCTCGAGGGAAAACAGCCCACAGCCTATTCAACCTCTCCCTGTAGCTCAAATCCTCCAACTATGGCAACATCCTTGTAAATCTTTTCCAAACTCTTTCAAGGTGCACAACATTCTTCCAATGGGAAGGAGACCAGAATTGCACACAATATTTCAACAGTGGCCTAACCAATGTCCCGTACTCTATGTGTTTGATCACTTTGGCTAATCTATGTCTCTCTGGCCAAGCACCTGTTTCTGACAATTTCACAAAGCTCCTTCGGATGTGTTTGTACCTAATATTCGAAATACAGGTAGTTCTTCTATAAACACCATAGTTGCATTCCAGTGAAACCTTTCTTAATAGAAATAATGGGGCCTATGGAAAAAAAAGTGAGGTTGGGGCAGACCAACAAAAAAAAACACTGACGATCGCTCAAATAATCATCCAAACGTCTAACGCAAACTATAGCACAGTCTGAATGAAGGCTGAAATCATTAACAAAAGTAAATTTAACAGTACATTTTTAAAAATCTAAGAAAGTTGCTGTCTGCACAGTACCTCTCAGAAAGCTGTTCTGTCAGTAGCTGACATCAGCGCATGTGCAGAATGGCACAAAGACCAGTGTTGACACCCCGCATGCACAGAACAGCAGACATCAGTACATGTGCAGAACAGCACACAGACCAGCACCAATATCACAAATGCGCGAATATCGGTGCATACACAGAACAGTAAGAACATCGGCGCATGCACAAAATGGCATGGAGATTTCAGCACGCAGAACAAAGCACACAAACCAATCCCCACTAGAATCAGGCTATTGCCAGAGGTAAGCATTCTCCAAAATACCATTCCCTAATTCTTCAGCAACGTTATAGCCAAATCACACTGCTGAAACATGCGTTACCCCAGAAATACCTGCAGTAAATCCCACAGATTGAAAATGTCTGGTAATTCAACAAATTTAGTAATGTCACAGAACATTTATGCTCTGCCTGCAAAAGTGACCCTGAGCTTCCAGTTGCCTGCCACTTTAACATACCACCCTGCTCCCTGGCCAACATCGGTACCTCAGGTTTGCTGCATTGCTCCAGCAAAGCTCAGTGCAAGCTGGAAGAACAACACTTCACATTCTGCTTGTGGACCCTGCAGCCCTCCAGGCTCTATATAGAGTTCAATAATTTCAGAGTCTGGTCTCCCCCATGTCCTAGTTCCCTACCACACAGACCAGGTCTTGTTATCACAGTCTGCTACTAACATCTATGCACCCTCCCAGCCAGATTATTACTGACCCCTTTCATCTGTCCAGTTATTCTTCTCTCTCTTTGGACTCTATCTCTCCATATTGTTTACTCCTTACCGTCTCCCCCACCCTATAATCTGCATATAAACCAACATTTTCTTAGCTATCATTAGTTCTGTGGAAGGGTCACTGGACTCAAATCATTAACTTTAATTTTTCTTCACATGTGCTGAGCTATTCCAGCAACTTCTCTTTTTGAATTTGGTGAAGTATTGTCCCAAATAGCTGAACCCACACATGCATGCTTATCTATGGGTTAGCCAAGAGCTTTCACAACAAACAGGTACTGAAAAATACATTGCAACAAACATTTTGCACTTTTGGAATTTACAAATGCTTAAGTTTGTAGCTGGCTTACTTCAATTAATTTTAGGAGTAGCCTTATTGCTGAAATGTTTCACTCATGAAATTTCATACATTTACAATTTAGAAATACCTTAGATACAAAAATCCTTACCTGAAAATGGAGAATTATGGTCCATATTAAACCAAGGGTTAATTTCGGATTTCCATCAGTAATGTCATCATTTCTAATATTTACTAATTTCACCTAAAACAACAAAAACACAGACAGTTTCTTCAGTATAGTAGAAAGGCTCAGCTTTGTCTACTGCATATTTGAGAAATAAGAACATCCCATTTTATACTTCAGTTAATCTAATAAATCTCAGAGATGAAGTGTTCTAGAGAAAAAAAGCTCTTTTGACCTATACCAAAATATCAAAACTTTGGTGAATAAATTGAAAAGCAAGTATCCCTGTAATTGGAACATTAGAAATAACTGGTCGATTATTTGCAAAATAACACCAAAACTTTCCTGAATTGGTTTTGGAACTTAAAAATTCCCTTCAAGATCAACAAGTCTGATAATTGATTCTTCCAATTGTTAAGTGGAGTTAAGTGGAAATGGTAGTACTAAAGTCACAATGGACATCGTTATGTGGAATTATTGAATTTTTATTACACAAAGCATTGAGGACAAACTGTTTATTCCCAGCATCGAACAATGACAAGAATACCAATTCAAGGAGAAAATTTATATTTATACTGCAAGACAGAAGAGTACTGATTACAGTTAACTGATAGATTAATTCTCCATGGCAACACCTCTACCAATCAATGCTGAGTGATACATAAAGGTCAGGCTTAGTCAGTGCAGTGAGAAATGATCCAGCATGTCGCTTGTCACCTATTCTGTTGGGTTGAAACAGATGCACTGTGTGTACACGATCCATCTGCAAATAACATGGTTCTGTATCTTAATATATGTAGCTTCCTGTAAACATGGCCAATGCGTTAAATAATTACTGTTGTGCTTGTCTTAACCAAACTCCTGGCCACCTAGATAGAACAATGTATTAACAAGCTATTTCAGCTGAAATTTATACATTATGCATATATGGAGGATTAGTTAGCTCGATTGGCTAGATAGCTAGTTTGTGATATAGAGTGAAGCCAACAGTATAGGTTCAATTACCAAACTGACTGAGGACATCATGAAGGTCCTGCCTTCTCAAACTTCCCCCTCACCTAAGGCATGGTGACACTCAGGTTAAACTCAGCACCAGTCACCTCCCACTAATGAGCGTGCAGATCTTTGGCTCTCTTGGTCTTTGGTGACTTTACCTTTATTGTTATGCAAATATAGAGCCGAAAAGGATGGGATTCCTCCTCCTATCTGATTACAATAATAAATTAACTTCCCTTTTAGTTCCATTTGTTGGAAATCCACTACATTTTAAGGAATTTTTGATCATTAATAATTGGAATTTGAAATGCTCTAGAAAAAAGTATGCTTTACTTTCTCTACTTTTCTTCAATGGTATGGTAATCAGCTAGCTGCATCCCTGTGACATATCAATTTAATGCAACTTGAGTGAGTTTCAGGCAACTAATTTGCTCGGGAGAAATTCACAAAGAGGAGGTTGGAAGAGCACAGCAAGCCAGGCAGCATCAGGTAGTGGAGAACTTCGACATTTGATTATAACTCTTCCTCAGGAAGCCATCCGGAAGAAGGATCATACCCAAAATGTCAGACTTCTCTACTTCCTGATGCTGCCTGGCTGGCTGTGCTCTTCCAGCCACCTGCTTGTCTACTTTGGATTCAGGCATCTGCAATTTGTGGGTCTCTGGGCAAAATTCACACCAAGCCCAAAATGATTACCAGATGCAGACTTTCTAGCAACACTAACTTAGCTGAGACATACCTAAGCACCTAACAATTTTAGCACCTTCTTAGTTTAAACAGATAATAAAATTCACTGATGCAATAGCCCATCAAGCCTACAGTGAATCTTGCATGGGATAATAAATTTATCTAATTACCATGACCCAGGTTAAAGTTCACATCTGTCAAAGTTACTTTAAAATCCAACTGCTAAAATAGAACAGCTGGAAGTAATGTGTAATACAATAAGTTATCTTTGCTTCATTATTGAAAATGTAAATAAAGCTGCATTTACTGCCTATTCCTAAATATCATTGGTGAGTCTCCTTCAACTTGTGTAGTGATGATGCTACCATATAATTTTATATAATTGCAGGACATTGACAGTGCATTTTTCTTTTGTCACTGGTTCAAAGTCAAGTTGGTATGCAAACAGAGGGAAACCGGAGGTGATGGTATATCAAACACTGCTTCCCCCTACACAGTAAACGTGGTAGAGCAAGTAAACATTATAGCTAATGAATGTACAAAATCAATTTCATGACTTGCTATGGTGGGATTTGAAATGTACAAAATCTAGATTGATAGTTCAATATCATCACAATGTATCCATGTACTCACCTGTCGTTGTTTTAGGTAGTCAAGTGCAATCTGTACATTCTGTAACCTGTGGAAACGCATGCGGCCTTTCTCACGAGGCTAGAAGAGAAAATTAGTATATTACAGAGTATTAACACAATTACAGAATGATATACAAAGCTGTAGATGTCATTCCATTCACATGTAACAGTATGTGTAACATGCAACAGAATAGTTAGTTTTCTAACAGCTGTCACATGTACAGAAGGCAGCAGGCAACATTCAAAATCAGTTAAAATATTAGTTATTTGTTCATGTGAAAATATTTCATCAACAAATTTAAGCTAAACAAACATTAAAGGGCAAGGGAAAGATGAACAATATAGTTCCTTTGTACAGCACACTCTACAGTTGATGTTTTAACTGTAATATGACCCAAAGCAGTTCTTCATTCTCTCTACATGCGAAACAGCCTCGCATTTAGTCAGTAACAGTCTGTTCATGGAGTCCACAGCGTCACTATTGCCACCCTTGGCATCCTCACCAGACAATTTCTTACTTATTCCTTCCCAAGGTGTTGTTTTTCTGGGCTTAAGCTATTAACCACCCTCCCATTTAACTCCCATTTAATCTCATGTCCTGCAAAACAATATGCTTGAGATAGTCAAATGTCCTAAACAATGTTGTGTCATTGACTTTACAAAGTATTCTGAAGTAAAAGTTGAGAAATATGTAATTATTTTTCAGTCCAAGTATCCAGCCAGTGAATTAATAAAGGCAAAATGGAGAAGATGCTGAAAATTTGTCAGGACTTTTCACAAAAGGTTTCAGTCCTGAAATGTAATTGTTTCTCTCTTTAAAAATGATGTCTTATCTGCTGAGTATTTCGAGCATTTTGAGAACAAAGGAAACCACTATCAATCAAAGCAAAAGAATAGCACTAGGAAGGAAATTTAAGGAAATATTGTTAGAATGGATGATACAAGTCATTGAAAAACACTCAATTTTCTGCCTGGAATACACCTCGAACAGATGCAGTGTAATGACATACTAAGAGTTTACCGTCACATGATTCATGACTTTATTTCATCAATGCCACCCACTCTCTTCGTTCATTTGGTTTGTCTTTCCAAAAAATTAAATATGTTGGGGTATTTTGTTTCTCCCATAAACATACAATAGAACATGTAGAAAACACAGGTTTTGTTAGAGATACAATAGTCTTCATGTAAACTTACTCATTGGATCACCCAAGTACCACTATACAGCAGCTAGTTCCATTACTGAAAGGATAGCAGAAAATTATTATTGTAATTCTTCACTTCAGCAGGTAAGAGGGAAGGTTTAAATGAGGAGAAATTTATGAATATAATGAGAAAGGTTTAAGCTCCCAAACAGCATAGCAATTGCATCATGATAGACAGGGTGTGGCTGGAAGGGACAGAAATATTAAGTGGTCATAGTGCAGTGAAAAATGTTAAATCAGGAAAAAGGCATTTTATCCAAATTCAAAATATTCTCAACAGTACAATTAACACAAATAGAAATAAATGAAGATGAATTATTAGTCATATTACAGGAAAGAGGTTTCAGTCGCCAAGGCTGGAACTCAATATTACAGGGTACTTAATATTTCGGGTAAGAACAAAACCAAATGAACGAAGAGTATGGATAGCCTTGATGATAGTGACGGAGATGAACATAGTAATGGACGAACATCTTAGCTGAACAGTGTCAGTATGGGACATTATGAAAGCAGCTTATAGCCTCCACTCTCCCTGCTAGGGGCTGTAGTTTTGGACAGAGTATTCTTCAAGAAACAATGAGAGTGTCTAAGGAAAACAATATGAATCACGGGAACTTTAAGCTTCATATCAATTAACAAATAACGGAATCATAATAGAGTTACTTTGGACATTGTGGTTGTACTGGCCTTTTACAAGAGCACCTTTATTAGTCCCATTCCTCTACTTTTTCCCCTTGGTGGTAATCAAATTGGCAGACAGTTTGGTAGAAAATCAGAATAGAAGGAACACAGAACTGATGAAAACTTATTGACATGACACACAAACACTGTCCCTCTCTCCACAGATGCTGAGTATTTTCCACTTTTACTTCACTTTTCCAGAATCAACAATATTTTATTCTGGACTGATGGACTTAAGATTAGAGAATGTTACAGACAAAGGATTTTAAAAGACTGGTATATTTTGGGACTGTTTTTAATTTAGCATAGAATGAAAGAGAAAGTCATCATGTGACCTATTTGGCATAATGCTGGCAACAATACTAAGGGAGGCCCAAGTCATTCAACTGAGAATAATGTAAAAGATATTCATATCTGTAGGCAATGGTGAAAACATATATGACAGCAGTGAATACTTAATCTCTAATCACATGAAGGTGTAAATGATGTCAGGCTGCAAAGAGAGTTATAAAAAACAAAAGTAGTGCAGCTGGTGTAAATCAGAAAAAACAAATTACTGGAAAAGCTCAGCAGCTCTGGCAGCATCTGTGAAGAGAAAGCTGAGTTAACGTTTCAGGTCTTTTGATCTTTCCTCAGTTCTGATGTTAATTGATTTCTCAGACTTGCTGAGCTTTTCCAGCAATTTCCATTTTTGTAAACATACTTATACTTTAATTCGCTACTTAATTCCTATTGGGTCTAAGTTAGCATTTTTACATACATACAAGGCCCACATGATTCACATTGTCTCGGAGACTGGCTTCATGAGAGGACGTGTTTACAGAAAAACATTGTAAACTAAGAGGACAAGGTTATCTTAAAAATATCTTGAGTTTCATATCCTAGCCACTGTGCGAGGATCAGAGTCAGTGAGGGCAGATAGAGGCAACAAATCTGATTTCCCACAGGTGGGTGCTCACACTCAGATTGAAAACAACAAATTCCAATTCACAGTTTGAAATAGAATGAATATTTCCTACATAAACCTCACTGTAAAAGACAGCTCTGAGATTAAATGTTACTAGGGATGGAAAAGATAGGAAAAGTAAACTCTCAGGAGCTACAAATAACTGTGTTGGCTGTATTAGAATAGAAGGTATTTATAAATTATGGTGTAAAGTATAATGGTGGAGTAGCAGGTTTGATTGTGTTGAAAGTAAAGGAAAATGTTCTGTTGTGTAGTTTTCAGAAGTTGCCAAATGAAATGAGTTTAATCGGTGTTGCTTTTAGATTGTTATAGCACAAGTCTGAAATGAAATCTCATTGTGATATCTTTTCAGCTGAACACTGGATGACTGAATTTCCTTTTCAAACATACCAATCTCCAAGGAAATCATAAGTAAAACTGCAGCATTTGGCACATAAGGAAGGAAGGAAAGACAAAAGAGAAAAAGGGAAGAGAAGTTGCAACTGTGTCTGTTCTATTGAACAGACATTAAAATTTAAACAAGCCAGAAGTCAAATTTGAGAAAACCTGAACACACCTGATATAATCCCAGGATTTAGAAGGTTCCAATGTTCATGCTGAGCAAATTTAGAGTGAAACATCACACAAAAAATGTCTGCTTAATTCCAGATTCACTGCTGACCATTTTCCACTGGATTTGCTTCCACAGTAAACATCTCCTAATCTGCTTAACAACTAGTGATATTCACGGTTGCTAAAACTTCCAAAACATTAGGCTAGCATTCAGTAGCTGATCTCTTCCCATCACAGCCTGTTATACAATTCAAATTTCATACCCCAGACAGCTACTACAATGTATGATGATAATATTGCCACACAAAGCAATTCAATCAAACCTCAGTTGTTTAAGCAGCTATAACGGGAAAAGAAGAGTGTCAGCCAGCAGGTTCAGACAATCAAAAGGTATTTGGCCAACACAAATACTGCAAGCCCAACCAGGATGAAGTCGTCAGGACTAGTTCAATGCTGAGGGGGAAAAGACACTTTCTTTTTCCATTAAATGCTGGATTGATAAAATAACTGTATGGACAGCAGGAATTATAAAGCAATTCAGCTGGACGCCAGGAGCCTGGTCGGCCAAAACTTCCAATGCCAGTAGAAGTGTGTTATCTTTCCATAATGTAGTAATATTCTGCAGGCGGCTTCATTATCTGCAAGATCCACACTATGAGGAATAGTCCAGCTAATTATTTTTTCAAAAGAAAACCTATTAGCCTGAATTGGTCATCTTTGGCAGTTTACATGTGAACATATGCTGGAGAACAATTCACATAACAGCAAAATAAATTACATATTACAAATCACACCAGAAACATTGGCTGCACGCTCCATCACCAATTTATTCCTGAAAAATTAAAGTATTTATTTTCATGAACTAGCAAGTATCTAGGGGTGATCAATCCTCAAGGTGAGCAGTGTTAGTTCACGTCTCACAGCAAATACTATAAACATTATCTTGGTTAATTTATTAGGATAAAAGAAAACTACTGCTACAATCTCAGGCAGCAAGCAAACACAAACATTTTCTTCATTGCTCCTTTCATTGCAACAGTGAAAGCACCCAATTAAAATATACTGACATATCATGTCTTCCATGCGTGGTCTGGGTTTCAGCAAATATGCTGGAAAGAATGCAATCAGGAACTGTATTTTTAAAGAAAGTACTGACAATAAAATGTGCAGCTTTACATCAGATTTTCAGGACAGGAAATTGTTTTAAACAGTGAGTATACAAATACATCAGTTTTGTACCCTATTCCATCCACTAACTCATGGATAGAATTTCTGTACAGGATGCCAAAATTAACTCAAACAAATACCAAAACCTTTATTGCTTAGTTTGGAAATACTTAAAATAATCACCAACATGAACGAATTAAACATTAAACAAGTTAACCCAAAATGCTCAGATCACAATAAATGAAACAAAACAAAAGATTAGAATTTGCGTTGTGTTATTTTTGTTCATTCTAATGCCACAAGCAAGATACTGAATCAATGTTGAGATAATCCACTGAGTATACATCTAGAGCACTGACAACAATTTCAGTCCCCTTAAGAAAATAAATTATTTTATTGGAAGCAGTTCACAGAAGATTCATTAGGAAGATCTCCAGTATGGAGGGATTGTCTTATGAGTAAAGGCTAAACAGGTTTGGATTCTACTCAGTGGAATTTGAAAGAATGAGGGGTGATTTCATTGTTAAACACCTTTAGAATCTGCTATGTTTCAAAGTGCTGAGACGATGGTTCCCCTCATGGGAGGCTCTAGCACAGAGGGCAAGATTCAGAATTAAGGGATGCCAATTTAAGTCTGCGATGAGGAGGAATTTCCTCTGAGGGTTGAGTGTCTTTGGAACTCCATGCCACAGAGTTGTGGGGATACAGCCCTTGTGCATATTTAAGGCCAAGGTAGAAAATTCCCCTACTAAACAAGAATCTAAGGGTTAAGGGAAAAGGGTGCCGGAGCTCCCATTCTGAGCTCTTATCAATGCCACATACGATACAACATTTTGTATCCAGTCTTATCCCCATTGGCCAGCTGCACAAACTTTGAATTCTTTCTAAATTTACTGAAGGCTTTTAAAAGGGCATCTTGATCTTTATGGTTGGAAGATAAAGCACAACATGGCATTATGTTTGTACAACACACAATAATAGCCTCCAAGCATCACATACAGAACTCTCGATACTTGTTATTTGGAATTTAGTCCAAGTGCAAAAGTTCTTGTAGCTTTGTCATTAGTGAGTCTGAATACTTATGCAATAGATTGGATTCAAATCCCTCAGATTACATTCCAAAATGGCTATTCTCCAGAATGAAGTTCTGCCTTAAGATAATTAATGTCATTTCTGCAGGAAAAACGGCATATGCAACAAATTCTTCAAAAAAGCATGCCTTTAATCTATAGCTCAAATGATGCTGTTATTCCAGTTCCTGTAAGAGGCACTGGCGAAGAGAAGAAAAGAATTGGGGCAAAAGGTAAAATGTTAAAATAAAAAGGGAACAAGGCATTTAAGATGCTGGGCACTGGCGTAAAACATCTATTTCAATAAATAACCAGATCATAAATAAAATTCATATAATTTGAGGTACTCTCTGAATTAATAACAGTGTGGATTATCTAGCAGTGATACAGTAACTATCATACTGCTTTTTCAGGGGTGGCACCTACCCCCTCATCATTCCCCTCTTCCGGACTCTGTTCAGAAACACAGGATGGTAGTTTCATCAAGCGCAAGTTCTTCAGCACAGACTGTTCTTTTTGCTATCCAGCATTAGACAAACAGACAATGGCAGAACCAAAGCAGAGCGAATTTGAGGTGGGGGGAGGGGATGAGAGAAAAGCAGAAATTGCACACAAAGGCTTTGAATTAACTTGTCTAAGTAGAGCCTATTACTAGATAAATAAAACATCCAAGCACATTTTCTTCTCAACAGTCTCTTACTACTTAAACTATAAAATGTACAAACTTCCAAATGATGAATAACAACTGATTTGTTTTATTGGGCCCCTCATTAAAATCTAATTCTTTAAGGGCAGTGAGGATTCAGCTATTGCTACTTTTGGATTAGATCCTGAACCACATTAGTTTTAGGTTGGCACAGGATTGATGAAACCATGATATTATTTTTCTGAGGAGGTTACTTTTCCTTTACCAGAAGTTCTCCTAGCTGTACTCAGCACTTGAGAAATATTGGACAGAAATAGCCTCAGAAATGCGTGCCATGTACCAATATGCTATTCTGGTATTTTAAAATCCATTGTTTTTGTTAAATCACATTCACAGAATTTCAGGATCCTTTTAATTAAACGAGCTCCCTTGTACCATGACATTGACAGTATGTTTACAGCTTTGATGACAGAAAAAGCAGAAAATAAAACGAGGAAAAAAAGGAAAGAAAAAGAAAAACAAAAAGAGTAAAAAAAAAGGGGAAAATCCTATTTGTACAGAGCCTTTCACAACTCCAGGTCATCCCAAAACATTGCAGAGTTAATGAAAATCAATATATTTGATAAAAAATGCATATCAACTTATAAACTTTAGAAAGTCAGGAAGGTATATTGTGAAGAGGACATCAGGAGGATGCAGAAGAATATAGACAGGTTGAAAGAGTGGGCCAAAATCTGAGCAAATGGAGTATAATGTAGGAAGATGCAAAGTAATTCACTTTGACAGGAAGAAGAAAGAAAGCAGAGCATGATGGCTCAGTGGTCAGCACTGCTACCTCACAGCATGAGGGACTCAGGTTCGATTCCAGTCTCAGGCGACTGTCTGTGTGGAGTTTGCACATTCTCCCCATGTTTGCGTGGGTTTTCTCTGGGTGCTCCGGTTTCCTCCCAAAGATGTGCAGGTGAGGTGAACTGGCCGTGCTAAATTGCCCAAAGTGTTCAGGGATGTGTAGATTAGGGGCATTGGTAAAATATACGATAGGGGAATGGGTCTGGGTGGGTTACTCTCCAGAGGGTCGGTGTGGACTTGTTGGGCCGAAGGGTCTGTTTCCATACTGTAGGGATTCTATATCTATATCTAAAACAGAGAATGACTGCAGAGTTTCCACATGCAGAAAGTTCTAGATATTCTGGTGGATGAGTCAAAGTATGCAAGTATAGCATATAATCAGGAAGTCTAACTAGAATGCTATGTTTTATCAGAAGAATTTAACATAAAATGCAATGCAGGGCATTGGAGAGACGACACCTCAAATACTGTATGCATTTTGGATCTCCTTATTCAAGGAAGGATGTACATGTTTTAAAAGCAATTCAGAAGTGGTTTATTAGATTGATCTTGAGGATTTGTTTCCACTAGAGTTAAGGAGTTTGAGAGAGTTTGGGTTAACCCAATTGCAGAATCTTGAACAAACTGGACAAGAAAAGTATGTTTCTTCTTGTGGGTGGATCCAGAACTGGTGGCACTGCTTTAAAATGAGGACTTTTAGGTCAGGTATCAGAAGAATGTTCTTCTCTCAGAGTTGTGACACTTTGGAATATTCTGCCTCAGAAGAAGGTGCTAAGACTGAGGTAGATTGTAAGGTTATCATTGGGATGGAATTCAAAGCAAACATAATAGAACGACAGGAAGGGTGTGGGGCGGAGTGGTCCACTTTTGCTCGTAACTTATTTTAATTTTATAATCATACACGGAAATTGTAATACAAAAGTATTTGCTTGTGAGTATAATACTGCTTTTTCAAACGAGACAAACAGAGGCTGGCTTCTCAGGAGTGGAATGTAAAAACTCTAACATGAAGCACAGCAGGAAAATAATCCTCCTGGTCAACATTCATGTCTCCAAATTAACAAAATCATAGGGAATATTCTTCCCCAACCCTAAAATGACATGAGTAATGATGAGAATGACAGGAGAATCATATAAGATGGCCTAGGAGGAAATTCCCAATGTTAGGAAACTAGGTGACTCTTTCTGACATCAAAATCAGCTTGGTAACCTGGTAACTCAACTTACTGTGTGCTCCTCTGGCCTTCTATCAGTCACCATTATTGCAGGTTGCACTCCATTGCCAGCAATTACAAGCAACTCCTCCCCCCAACCATCCACCTAAAACAGTAAGCCAGTTTCCTCGGCCCCACATATCTTGGGCTATGGTCAAGAATCATGCAGAACAGTTGTGTTCAAACTCTTGACAGGATGCATGGCTGGGCTTCAAAGATGGTGCTGGCATCAGGAATCCCAGAAGGTCATGGTGGTAGCCAGTACTCTGTTGTGGCAAATGGGTGCATTGATAATGAATTGAGTTTGGGAAGACAGCATGAGAAAACTCAGTAGGACTCTTGGAAACAAACTTGCCATGAAACTTGCCAAAACTGACACTTCACTGGTTTCTAGTAGAATTCAGCCCAAAAGGTTGCCTAGTCATTTACACCACTTCTGAGATCCACATGTGCAAAAACTAGTTACTGCATTTTTCAAAATGGCATTACAGACTGCACTGCAGAAATACTTCACTGCCAATGAAGCATAATGGGATAACTTAAGGTTGTGAAAGGCATTCTTTATGTGTAGGCTTTATGTTGCATAATACACGTAACAGACAATATAGGATGTTATTGAATACCAGATTCAAACCTAGCCTATTTGGAGAAAGCACCATTATCCAGTTGAATAGTTTTTCCAGAAATTCTTCCAAGAGAAGCTGCAAATTTAATGGTGTTATCATGGTTTTTTGGAAAACCACAGTGCAGTAGACTTCATTCAAGGGTCTTCAAGTAGGGAACAATCCAGATTGAAGTACTAGAAGCACAAGTCATATTTGTCTGTTGACGTTTATCATATTGAAAACTGAATTTGTCAGTCAATAGTTTACATTTAGAAAATACACTGCATTCCTATGCCAGATACTAACACTCGAGAAATATATTACAGTACATCCACTCAAGAACTACATACAAGTATTTATAAAAAAGAGAATGGAAGGGATTTTAGCAAAGCACAATTTAAAAATATGTTTGGCAGTTCATACAATCTCAAATGATATTACACTTAATCATTCAGGCAGAAGTCACATGACACCAGGTTATAGTCCAATAGGTCTATTTGAAATCACAAGCTTTCAGAGTGCTGCTCCTTCGTCAAGTGAAGTGACTTCACTCTAAAAGCTTGTAATTTCAAATAGACCTATTGGACTATAACCTGGCATTGTGCAATTTCTGACTTTGTCCAACCCAGTCCAAAACCAGCATCTCCATACCATAGTTAACCATTTAGAGGAAACCTATCTTTTGTTCTCGCCTAGATTGAATGAGCATATTCACTAGAAACATACTCTGGCTTATGGAGTTAAAGTAGAACATTATTCCTTTGTCTTAAGGAGGCTGAAATGCAAATTGAAGAGGATTCAATGCATAAAAAAGGCTGCTAACAGAGAAGCTATTTTGTATAGTCAGGGAAATACAGAACAATAGTTATAATCTTAAAATTAGAGCTAGGTTACACAAATGCAATTATCAAGCATTCCTTCCATTCAAATAGCAGTGGAACCTGTTAATTTTTCTCTCTAAAATGGTGGTAATGTTGGGGAGATTCAAATTTTCACCATCAAGGTCAATAGTTTCTTATTGAGAAAGGGTGATCAATGGATATGATTGAAAATTAGGACGTGAGGTTCAGGTCAGATACAATTAAACTTAAAGGATGGAATATACTAGAGAGGCTGGATAGTTAACTAATTTCTATTTAATAAAAGGATCTAATTCAGGATCACAAATGCACCTATTTTAAGCAATTACTTTACCATATTTCCACTTATGTTCTCTGCCCATCAACGCAGTACTGATTCATGCCCACTAGATGTCAATAATGTATCACAAATTAAATTCTGTGCAAGGAGCATTTGAAATTGAAGTCACAAAATGAGTAACCTTCCACTTTATGCAATATTGTTGGGAAGAAAATACTCAGCACAAGCTGATTTAGGTTAAAAAATAAACAAACACATAAGCAGGGGTCCCTTACTACTATAGTTCAGAGCCTAAAACCAGCTGAAACCAGAATGGAAAGTCAGGAATTTATTAAAGTAAAACAAAGTGCTTTTGCAAAGACATTTAGATACCTAATCTCTATTTAAAATACAACCAACCTTTTTTCACTACAATATAAAATTTACAATGAATAGATTCCACACATTATTATTTGTAAGATACATGCAGGTAACAGTTGGAACGGCTGAATTTCAAAAGCTTAGATTTCTCAAACAAGTAAACAGACTAATCAGATTGCAAAGAGTACAAATTTAAATTTTGTCATAATCCTGGCAGGTTAATATATTACAAAAAGGTATCCCCATTTAATCAGAGTTCACATTAATCATTCTGCAACTTAATTCTGCGCTCACTTAAAATTATACTAAAAATGCACTTACCAGAGTCACTCCAGAGAGGACTTCCAAAAGTGAAATCAAGTTATGTCCATCGCGGAGATCTTCATAAAGATCACCGATGTGCTTTCGTACCTGAACAGAAACAGAAACGAATGTTAAAACCACAAAAAAACCTTGAGAACAATCAGAAGCCTAAAATAAATTCTTGGAGAAACATTTATTTCCAGCAATTGTCATGGAATATTCAGCAGTAAAGTCAATAATTGAGGAATCAACTATAGCAGCATTTCACAACTCTCTGGATACCATGGATGATAGAATCTGTACAGCTTGGAAGCAGGCCATTTAGCCCATTGAATCCACACTGACCCTACGATGAGTATCCCACCCTCATCCCTGCACACTAAAGGGCAATTTAGCATGGCCAATTCACCTAACCTGCAGACCTTTGAACTGTGGGGAAAAAAAACAGAGCACTGGTTTGTTTTATTCTTGTTTATTTTGTTTTTGTTGATACAAAATTGTGCGCTTCAGTTTCAGTGAAAGAGCATCATGTTAAATTTTAACTAAATGATGAGAGGGTGTGTGTGTGCCCATGTTTGGGGACAAAAACACATTAACATCCATAAAAAGAGTGGGAATTCTATGCAAAATACCATGGATATAAAATACTTAAGTAGCACCCTTGTGCTATTAAAAAAGTGAAACACTCTTACTGTTAAGTGACACAAATGAAAGTGGATATGGAACACAAGGCAATTGTTTTTGGGGTGTCAGTGAATTTACTGTTCACCCAATTTAAGACATTATAGTCTCTATTTAACAAGACCTAATTTCTCTAAGCAAAATATTAAGCCAAAGACAGGAAGCATAAGGAAGCAAAGGCTAATTGTTTTAAAACTGCACCAGCACTTCACCCATTTGTCTTCTCAGGTTAGAAAGAGATGATGAGTACACTAAACTTAAAAGAGATCAGTAAAAAAACATATAAAGTGAAAAATACAGAAGGGTACAATTATGGCCTCTCTGCGCATAAGTGAAATACTCCAATAAAGTTGTACCAATGGACTTGAGATAAAGGAAAATAAAGAATTTTCATTTTGCACCTTGTACACGTAGCAACTAGATTAATCAGTATACAATAATATTTGGTCAAGAAAGTGATGCTGAACAAAATAATAGAGAAGGCACGAGCTAAATTCCGAGGTGACAATCAGGTAACTGGGAAAGTTTGCTAGTGAAGAACGTAAAAGTGTGAGATCGTGTGAGCATAACAGCAAAACACAGGAGAAACTTCATTGTATTAATGGAGCTTGAGATATAAATTGTGCAATCATATAGAAAATGCTTCCTAAAATCTTAGCAAACTAATCAAATTGTAAGCTAATATCTGATATCATTTAAGTAGTTCCTGTGAAGAACTTCATTGCAAATGGTTGAGGGATGCAGTTTATATCAAGGGTGTTCTTGGATAAATCCAAAAATTCCTTTGATAATTAAGGATCAATTCTCCTGATTGGTTAGAAATTTACCTGTACCTCCCCCAATGTCATCTACTGTATCTGTTGCACCCGATGTGGTCTCCTCTACATCGGAGAGATGGGACACCTACTTGCAGGCCATTTCAGAGAACATCTGAGACACCTGCACCAACTAACCCAACAGCCCCATGGCTGAACACTTCAACTCCCTGCTCCCACTCCACCAAGGAAATGCAGGACTGGGCTCCTTCATCAAACCCTTATCACCAGATGCCTGAAGAACGCACACCTCATATTCTGCCTTGGGACCCTGCAACCAATTGGGATCGACATGGATTTCAACAGTTTCCTCATTTCCCCTTTCCCCCCACATTATCCCTGTCCCAAGCCACAAACTCGGCAGTGCCCTCCTGACCTGTCCGTCATCTTTCCCATCTATCCGCTCCACCCTCTTCTCCAACTTTTCACCCCTCCCTCACCTTCATCTACCTATCACTTTCTCAGCTACTTCCCCCAGCCCCTCACCCCCTCCCATTTATCTCTCAGCCTGCTGGCCCACAAGCCTCATTCCGGATGAAGCGCTCATGCCCAAAATGTCAATTCTCCTGCTCCTCGGATGCTGCCTGATCTGCTGTGCTTTTCCAGCACTACACTCTTGACTCTGATCTCCAGCATCTGCAGTCCTCACTTACCCCTGGTTTCAACTACAATTTGCTTCACTTTTTTTCTGAACATCTAAATGCTCTGTGTGTAGGGAGAAAAAAACCCATTAAGGCTAAGGCTTCAAAGACAACTCAATGAGTCTTATGGCATCATGTAAGGCTATCAAATAAATTTTAATCCAGGGATATGGTATATTTCAAAAAGGGAAGGGCAGAAAATGTGACAAAATTTGGGTGACAAGATTTGGGCAAGATGGTGATGGAGAAACACTAGTTTTACAATATGACAAAGTACATTCCTCAAGGTTATTTGGCAATGGTTATATGGATTTACAGAATCTGAGCAATAAATAAAAAGAGGCTTTGCATACACATATGGTGGTAATGAAGAGGAGCAGTTTATGGCAGATAAAGTGCTGGATAAACAAGGACAGCATGATACTGAAGAATAGGACAAATCGATTTGCCCCAGAAGACAGCTATTAAAAGTTAACCACATCGACCACTAACACCTTCCTTCCCATGTAACTGCAGAAGGTGCGATAGCTGCCCCTTCACTACCTCCCTGCTCACTATCCAAGGGCCTAAACAGTCTTTCCAGATGTAGCAGCATTCGCTCCACCCCAGGTGGCCTACTCTACAGTGGAGAAACCAAATGCAGACTGGGTGACTGCTGAATACCTCCAATCTATGTGCAAGTATGACTCCAGCCTTCTCATAGCCAGTCATTTTAACATAGCGCCCTGCTTGCATGTCCACTTGTCTGTCTTCAGCATGCTGCAATTCTCCAGTGAATCACAGCGCAAACTGGGCGACAAACATTTCTTCAAAACTGGCAATTTACAAGCTTCTGGACTTAATATTGAGCTCGACAGTTTTACATTGTGAACCAATTCCCATTCCTTCCCTTCCTTCTAGCTTCACTTGCGGCATTCTCTTTCATCATGTCCTCTCCCCTTCTCCCACCCCAGTGGTACTGACTATCCTTTCAAGTCTGGCAGTTAGACCCACCATTGTCCTGCTATTCTCACATTCTGATTACTTAATCTGAACTATCAATATCCTTTCACCCCCAGCACTCAACACTCCACCACCACCACTCTTCCCACTTCCAATCCTTGCCCTCAACTATAGCATAAATGATACCCCTCCACACTGCATGTCAGCTCTGAAGAGTCA
This sequence comes from Chiloscyllium plagiosum, assembly GCF_004010195.1. NCBI lineage: Eukaryota > Metazoa > Chordata > Chondrichthyes > Orectolobiformes > Hemiscylliidae > Chiloscyllium > Chiloscyllium plagiosum. The sequence continues at coordinate 27,642,025 of NC_057736.1, forward strand.
TCTAGACTCTAAACATTAGCTTGCTCTCTCTCCATGGATGCTGCCTAGCCTGCTGTAATCTCCAACATTTGTTGCTTTCAGTATCAAAAGTTGATGCTAGAGTCATATGTACCTCAAGGGGTAGAAAATAGAGGGAGGATATCAAGGGCAAGTTCATAAAACGTGTCAGACAGAAAGGAAGCCGAAAAGCTAGACAGAACTTCAGGACCAATGGTTTTATCTACTATTTTAAAGTGAAAACAAAGTTCTTTCTACATGGTCATGATTGAACATGGTCAGGACAGGAATGCACTGATTTAGATACAGAGGAAAGCACCTTGTACTTCTTTAAAACAAATGAAAGTTCCTTCTATTCTTTCAAAGTCAAAAACATGTTAAACAGTGCCTATTGAGGCACTGTAACAAAAAACCTTACAGTTTAACAGTATAGTGTACAATGATAGAGAAACATACCAAATGAAAACAACATTGTCCAGGATAACAATGTACCCCAGTCTGTGTGGTGCCCACTGGTCTCTAAAGGCTTCTACATCATTTCAGTGAGCACCGCATCCTCCCTCTCCAGGGATACCTGAGCACAGACATACACAGACGAGGAGCAAATACTTCAACCTCATGCTCCTTGTCGAAGGGCACACCGTGCTGGGAGGGACAGACAGGTCAGAGGACTTTCTCGTGCTTCTGGTCCTGGGCGTGGCCAAAATAGCTATCAACAGATCCAGGCAGTGGGCCATGGAGGAGTTTGTTGTTCCTGGTCAGCTAGTCTTATCTCACAGATTTCAATGCACTAAGTGCTTCCTGATGATTCAGATAAAGCTAAAGCTTGCTTGAAATTTTGAAGAGGGACTTGGTGATCAACATAAAACATAAGCCTGAAGATTTCCTTAGCTCTTAACATACTCTTGAGAATGTAAATTGATTAATATAAAAGCTGCATTTTTGCAAGGGGAAATATTTCAGAAGGAAGTATTTTTAAAACCACTTGAAGTTGGTGATCTAGAAGGGAAATTGTGGAAAGTAAGCCCTTTTTTTAAAAAAAAAATTGTATGATGCATCAAGAGTCTTTTACTTCCCAGTTAGGTCTATCCTGTTGAAAGTGAATTGTATTCATGTAAAAGTTGATCCGGTGCTGTTTTATTATCATAAGGAGAAACCAGCAGCCATCTTTAAATGATACAAGTTGATGATTTTTGCATTATTTAAATAGAAAGAAAATGCAAGGTAATGGGGACAAGGCAGGCGATTGGCACTAAATGAAAATGTTAAGCACCAATGCAGACAAAGTGGGCTAAATGGCCTCCTCCTGAACCATGACAATTGAGATTTAATTCAATTTTACACAGTTAACCCATTATAATTTTTTTTTTAAAAAACAGATAGTCCACATAGCTTTGTGTGTGGGAAATCATGTCTCACAAACTTGATTGACTTTTTTGAATTAACAAAGAGGATTGATAAGGGCAGAGCAGTGGACGTGATCTATCTGGACTTCAGTAAGCCGTTCAACAAGGTTCCCCCATGGGCGGCTGGTTAGCAAAGTTAGATCTCATAGAATACTGGGAGAACTAGTCATTTGAATACAGAACTGGCTCAAGGGTAGAAGACAGAGGGTGGTGGTGGAGGGTTGTGTTTCAGACTGGAAGCCTGTGACCAGTGGAGTGCTACAAGGATCGGTGCTGGGTCCTCTACTTTCTGTCATTTACATAAATGATTTGGATGTAATCATAAGAGGTACAGTTAGTAAGTTTGCAGATGACACCAAAATTGGAGGTGTAGTGGACAGCGAAGAAGGTTACCTCAGATTATAGCAGAATCTTGACCAGATGGGCCAATGGGCTGAGAAGTGGCAGATGGAGTTTAATTCAGATAATTCAGCAAGGTGCTGCATTTTGGGAAAGCAAATCTTAGCAGGACTTATACACGTAATGGTAAGGTACTAGAGAATATTGCTGAACAAAGAGACCTTGGAGTGCAGGTTCATAGCTCCTTGAAATTGGAGTTGCAGGTAGATAGGATAGTGAATGCGGCATTTGGTATGCTTTCTTTTATTGGTCAGAGTATGGAGTACAGGAGTTGGGAGGTCATGTTGCAGCTGTACAGGACATTGATTAGGCCACTGTTGGAATATTGCGTGCAATTCTGGTCTCCTTCCTATCGGAAAGATGTTGTGAAACTTGAAAGGGTTCAGAAAAGATTTACAAGGATGTTGCCAGGGTTGGAGGATTTGAGCTATAGGGAGAAGCTGAACAGGCTGGAGCTGTTTTCCCTGGAGCGTCAGAGGCTGAGGGGTGACCTTATAGAGGTTTACAAAATTATGAGGGGCATGGATAGGATAAATAGACAAAGTCTTTTCCCTGGGGTCGGGGAGTCCAGAACTAGAGGGCATAGGTTTAGGGTGAGGGGGGAAAAGACATAAAAGAGACCTAAGGTGCAACTTTTTCACACAGAGGGTGGTACGTGTATGGAATGAGCTGCCAGAGGATGTGGTGGAGGCTGCAACATTCATAAGAAATTTGGATGGGTATATGAACAGGAAGGGTTTGGAGGAATATGGGTCGGGTGCTGGCAGTGGGACTAGATTGGGTTGTGATCTCTGGTTAGCATGGACGGTTGGACCGAAGGGTCTGTTTCCATGCTGTACATCTCTATGACTATGACCTCAACTCAAAGTTTCCTTTAATAATGACTGCAGTCCAGTACTGTCAAAATAAAAAAATAAACAAATATACTTCATGCTATAAATATATGTGAAAAAAATTATTTACTTCACGTCTTCGTAAATTGCTTTGATGAAATACAGCAAAATCCATCTCTTTACTTGTAGAAAAAGATTTTTTTTTCCCCTCAAAGTGCTGTTTATTCTTCAGAGACTAGTTGTTCAGAAAATGAAATTCTGAACAGAAGCCGTCAAATATCACTGGTGTGGAGATTTCACCGAAGAAATAGGTTTATTCGAAAATGGTTCAAATTCAAAAGATGACAGTAATATGATAACTGCACCAGAACAGTCATCATTCTGGTTGGCTGTCTGTCTCCTGAGTTATTTGAAAAAGGTCTTTGAAACGGTGTCTTTTAATCAAAGCAGATTTAATCAAGAGGTCATAAAGTAGTACAAAGGTCTCGATTTCTACTGCAAACCAGAATCCCAAGTTGAGTTGAATCAGGTAAAATTTCATAGCTAGAGCATAACGAGAAAATATTGTTCTTCCAAACTCATGCAGACTCAATGAGCTTATCAGCTTTCTCTAGACTGTTCAGGTTTATTAAAAAGCTTGTACTCCGTATAAAGCAGAAGTAGGCACGGAGAATGTATATAGGGTATAAGCAGACAGGGAAAGTGTTAAGTCTGAGTTTTGTGAAACGAGATTCAGCTGAGCATGACTCAGATCACATAAGAACTTGCAGTCAACAATGGGGTGCTGGAGGCAAGGGTAATGGGCTAACAAGTTGGAAAAGCAGTCATTATATAGAGCATTTAACAATACTGGAAGCATTTAGTATGCAAGATCAGCTAACAAGGGGTAAGTCATTCCTGAAGAAGGGCTTATGCCCGAAACGTCAATTCTCCTGTTCCTTGGATGCTGCCTGATCTGCTGCGCTTTTCCAGCAACACATTTTCAGCTAAGAACATTCATTGCATAACAGTAAAGGGCTTGGTCTCGGCTATTGATACTCATTGATTATTATAGTCACCTAATTAATATGTTGCCTTATCTGGATGCTCCTCCCTGTAGAATGACTATATAGTTTAGTGAGAAACTGCTGTTCCAGAGAAGACAGTGAATGCAGTGGGGTGGGGTCACAACAGCAGCCTATTCTCATGTTCCTGATCTACTCACTCATCATCTCTTTGTTGGATCTACAATTGCCATTCACTTGACAGATTCAGTGTCCAGGTTTAGAAAATGCATCACATGAATCCAATTAGGGTATTTCTTTGGAATGCGAATGTAATATCATCAGGTAAAAAAAATGGATTTGTCCTGCCTTAGTTTCTAAGGAATGGATTGGTAGGACAGAGAAATTTATTGAATTGTCCTCAAATTACTACAAATACACTCAGTTTCATGAAAATTGTTCAAATACATAAGGAAAGCTGTCCCATTATGCCAACTCCCACAATATCCTCTTCACATTTTACAATTCTTCCCCAAAGTCTAAAGTGAAATCTTATCCTTCAGTTACCTTTGTTGGCATCATGGGGATAAACAACTAGATTCAGCTGGTTGCCTGGAGAGATGACAGACCAAATTCGAATTAGGCCAATCAGTTTAAAGTATATGCCGAAAAATACCAAACTCCAATCAAGTTTGAATTTAGTATAGTGACAATTTCAAAAGCCAATGACACAATACGATGCTTTGGGGGCTTATCATCGGAATTTGAATGAATTGGGGGCTTTTGTCCGTGATTTGAACAGTTTGGGTCCTGAATGTGATTTGAACTGGTTTTGACAGATTTGAATAGATTTGGGGCTATGAAAAATCCAAACAGATTTTAAACACTTGCAGGTTAGTGTCCTAGATCTTTAAATAAAACGTAGGTGAGGCAATTTGTTTAATTTCGGTGACTTATGGTTGATTAAAGGGAGAGAAACAGCTCTTAAAATTCCGAAAGAGGTTTTGGGATTTGAAGAAGATTCTCAAATTTGCCAAGGATGTTTGTCAACCTGCTCCCCCCTCAGCTGAAGCAAAACGCTCAGAGACATAGTGTAGTTTTACCTCCATCTTTATTTCCGACCCTGGAGGGAGAGAGAACACCACCCATGTGCACTGTGGCACGAGTTCTCTGTCTTCTCTCTCAAACAGCAGTTTCTTAATGAATTATATGTCACTTTGCAGGCAGTAGCATCCAGATAAGGCAATATACATATTGATTGGGTGACCTTTACAATCAGCCAGTGTCAATAGTAAAGATTAAGCCATCTGCTGTTACACAAAGAATGTTCTTAACCTTAACTGGCTTCACATAATGAATACTTTTCACCTTGTTAAACTGACCTTCCATACTGAATGCTTCCAATATTGTTAAATGGCTCTACATAATGAATGCTTTTCCACCTTGTTAACCCACTATCCTTGCCTCCAGCACCCCATTGTTAACTGCAAGCTCTTATCTGATCTGAGTCATGCTCAGCTGAACCTCTTATTTCACAAAACTCAGAACTTAACTCTCTCCCTTCCTGCTTATACCCTATACACATTCTCAAGTTTAGAAGCAAAGAAAAAGGACATACTTTTAGAATTAGCAAATAGTTAGATTTGGGTTTAATCAAGGACAAAAGTAAAGCAGAAACTGTAAGGGAGTTACTCAAACACTTAGGTGCGTCAGAGAAATAGACAAGTGCAGTAGAGGTAGAAAAACAAATTACAATTAAGGAAAATGAAATTACAAGAGAGGCAGGGGGCAGAATTTGAACTTGAGAAAATGCAAGGTGGTCAAGTTAACAGGATGGACATTAAAAAAAAGAGACGGTAGTGATATATACAAATGTCAAAACTCTGTCATAAGATGTTGAAGCCTTCTTTATTTCATTTCAATAACTGGCTAGGCAGATGCAATGGTCCAACAATTTATGGGTAATGCTAGTTCAGACTAAACTGGTTGGCAGAGCTAGTGAGGTATTTGCCGTGTTGTCAGAGGAGGGGTCAAGAGATTATGAAGAGGTTAAACAGGCTATTTTAAATGCTTATAAATTGGTACCAGAAGCATATAGACAGTGGTTCAGAAAGACAAAGGAGGAACCAGGTCAGACTTGTGTTGAGTTTGAACAGTCATTTTGATCGATGAGTGTGTTTTGAAAATAGATAGGACCTTTGGAGGCTCAGAGAGATTATTCTGGAGTTAAAAAATTCACTTCCAGAGATGGTAAGAATTCACGTGTTCAGGAATTGAGAAGGGCAGAACTAGCAGATGTATACATATTGGTGTATAAGACAAGCTTCTGGCCAGAATTTCATCCTTGAGGGATAGAAGTTGGGAAAAGGGGATATCTGATACTACAAAACCAAGAGTAGGAGAACACTGGTAAGAATTTACCACAGGATTTTAAAAAAAGGCCCAATAGGGTGAAAAAGATGTAAACAGCCTCAAGTGTTCCATTGTGGTAAAGTGGGACACTGAAAGACACAGTGCTGGTCGTTAAAGAAAGGCATTTTGGGAAAAGATGTGGTAAAGTAAGCCAAGCCAGTGGCATTAATGCAGGTAGTAAAGGAGACCCTAAGAGGAGCCGAAGACCTGCAGGAGAGTGCACAGCTGAGAGAGGAGCTGGGTATGGAGTTAGTACCTGATCTCTACAAAGAATTCACTTCTGTGGGTAAAGCTTATTCAAAGAAGAGGGGGAGAAGGACAAGTTCTAATTTTGAGAGATACAGGATCTAACCAGTCACTAATAGTTCAGGGATGAGCGAATATGCACTCTTCTCTTTTCTGTTACCGGAGAGTGTGGTAATTTGTGGGATGGATGTAAAGAAATTTAGCATTCCCCTATGTAAGATCAGGTTGGAGTGGCAACTCAAGACTGGAGAAGTTACAGCAGGAGTGATTGAGAGTCAGTTCCAGGAATTCAATTTGTTCTTGGAAATGATTTGGCAGGATCGAAGATGGGAGTGACACCCCTTTTTGTGGAGAAGCCCAAGATGACCAAGAGACTGAGGAGTTAAAACAGAAATATCCTGGTATTTTCCCAAACTGTGTGGTAACCAGATCCCACCATAAGTCACAGCACAAAGTGAAAAACTAAAAGAGAAAGATGGAGTTGAGGCTTAGTTAGCAGCTACCCTGTTTGACATAATGGTGCAGGAAAAACCTGAACAGGCAGAGGGTCAAACAGAAGTGTTTAGTCTTGAAAGGCTAAGAGACTTGCAACAGCAAGACAAGACGATAAAGGATATGTATGTGGATGCGTACTCTGAAAAGGAAGACTACTACTATACAAGGGAAAGTAAAAGATAGGTTAGAGGAAGGAGTTGTAAATAGTTGTTAGTTAATTAGTCTCGGTTATACTTTAAGACAAAGTTGTTCATTTTTACTTTAAATAGTTCTTGACCTCTCAAAGTTTCACAGATTACTGCACGGGATAAATCGGTTGTGTGTCGCTGGCTTAAAATAAGCAGCAGGGTTTACCCAATGTCTTAACACACCCTTTTAGTTACAGTTGACTAGAAACTGAACTGGACAACCATATAAATATTGTGGCTACCAGATCATCTCAGAGACTAGGAATTCTAAAGCCAATCCACCAACTAAAGGCACAAGTCAGGAGTATGATGGTATAATCTCCAACTGCCTGCATGAGTGCATCATGATAATAAAACAGGTCAACACTAGCCAGGATAAAACAGGATAAGTAAGCTTCAAGGCAAGGGTGTAATTGATATGTGGAGCTTGTTCAAGGAGCAACTATTGAGTGTCCTTGATAAGTATGTGCCCGTCAGGCAGGGAGGAAAGGGTCGTGTGAGGGAGCCGTGGTTTAATAAGGAATTGGAATCCCTTGTTAAATGGAAGAGGGCGGCCTATGTAAAGATGAGGCGTGAAGGTTCAATTGGGGCGATTGAGAGTTATAAGGTAGCCAGGAAGGACCTGAAGAGAGAGCTAAGAGCAGCAAGGAGGGGTCATGAAAGGTCCTTAGTTGGTAGGATTAGGGAAAACCCTAAGGCTTTCTATAGGTATGTCAGGAACAAAAGAATGACTAGGGTAGGAATAGATCCAGTCAAGGATAGTAGTGGGAAGTTGCGTGTGGAGGCTGAAGAGATTGGGGAGACACCGAATGAATACTTTTCGTCAGTATTCAATCAGGAACAGGACATTGTTGTCAATGTGAGTACTGAGTCACAATTAAGTAGAATGGATGGCTTAGAGGTATGTAGAGAAGAGGTGTTGGAAATTCTGGAAAGGGTGAAAATAGATAAGTCCCCTGGGCCTGATGGCATTTATCCTAGGATTCTCTGGGAAGCAAGGGAGGAGATTGCAGAGCCATTGGCCTTAATTTTTATGTCCTCGTTGTCTACAGGAGTAGTGCCAGAAGACTGGAGGATAGCAAATGTGGTCCCCTTGTTCAAGAAGGGGAGTAGGGATAACCCTAGTAACTATAGGCCGGTGAGTCTCACTTCTGTTGTGGGCAAAGTCTTAGAGAGAATTGTAAGGGATAGGATTTATGAACATCTGGATAGGAACAATGTGATCAAGGATAGTCAGCATGGTTTTGTGAAGGGCAAGTCGTGCCTCACAAACCTTATTGAATTCTTTGAAAAGGTGACGAAGGAGGTTGATGAGGGGAAAGCGGTAGATGTGGTATATATGGATTTTAGTAAGGCGTTTGATAAGGTTCCCCATGGTAGGCTACTGCAGAAAATACGGAGATATGGCATAGAGGGTGAGTTGGAGGTT
>NC_057736.1:27650598-27731045 GCF_004010195.1 Chiloscyllium plagiosum
TTTAAGACTCTGGTGCGGCCGCATCTGGAGTATTGTGTGCAGTTTTGGTCGCCATACTATAGGAAGGATGTGGAGGCACTGGAACGGGTGCAGAGGAGGTTTCCCAGGATGTTGCCTGGTATGGTAGGAAGATTGTGTGAGGAAAGGCTGAGGCACTTGGGGCTGTTTTTATTGGAGAAAAGAAGGTTTAGGGGTGACTTGATAGAGGTGTACAAGATGATTAGGGTTTTAGATCGGGTCGACAGTGAGAATCTTTTCCCACGTATGGAGTTAGCTATTACAAGGGGGCATACCTTTAAATTAAGGGCTGTTAGGTATAGGACAGATGTTAGGGGTAGGTTCTTTACTCAGCGTGTCGTGAGTTCATGGAATGCCCTGCCAGTAGCAGTGGTGGACTCTCCCTCATTATGGGCATTTAAGCGGGCATTGGATAGGCATATGGAGTATAGTGGGCTAGTGTAGGTTAGGTGGGCTTGGATCGGCGCAACAACGAGGGCCGAAGGGCCTGTACTGCGCTGTATTCTTCTATGTTCTATGACTCATGGTACTAACTACCTTAAAACATCCAAACCCTCCACTTCCTGCACAAACTGCAATGCATCAACGTTTCTCTGACAGCACCTGCAAACGTACAATCTCTGCCATGTCTACTTTGCTTTTCTGTTTACATGTGGGAGCACCAACTCCTGCAAGCTCCTATCTAAACAATATACCATCCTGACCCGAGACCAAAGTGCCATTTGGTGGTTGTACTCTGGCTAAAAACCAAGGATTCCCTTCCTACCACCACTGTGGGTTAACAGAAGTGATTCAGCACCTTAAGAGAAATTGGGGTTGAACAATAAAGAATTTTTCATGGTTCAAACTTTAGGCACAAACATACATTTACATACAATTCTTTTTGCAAAAGCACTCCCCCCACCCACCCATTCAAGGGACTAATTTTTGTTTAAAAGCAGTCAAAAATATAGCTCCGTTCTGGTCATAGCATTTTACAGCATGGAAGAAAGTCCTTCAAATTTTTGCGTCCTTGTTGGTCATCAAGCATCTAGTCCTATTTTCCAGCACTCTAATAATGCTTCCAATGTTGTCGGAACCATGGCCAACCCCATACAGTTCCATCATTTGGTCCATACTCTTGTATTCTTGCCATGGACTAATAAAGGCAAGTATACAAATATACCACAAACTTATATCATGTACATAACTTTTACATGCAGACAGAAAAAGCCAAGACCTGTCCATCTCTATCCATCATTGGATGACGAGGGAGAATGTATTAGCAGGTGTTCACAGTTACCTCGTGTCTGCAGCAGAAACTTGTCTCCAAGCAGGTCAGCTATCATACCATTGGATAGAACATTTATTCACCAAAATGACTATAGTCTGTGTGTAATCCACATCACCACCCCAAACATTGAAGTAACCCAGGTATGGGCATCTTCAAACACCTTAAAAGCATCAAGAACCTCATGGATGTAACAGACTTGAACACCTCTGCTATAGTAGCCTGTGGACCCTGGTGAAATGATGCTGACCTCACTTTTCTGAGGGAGATGTGATGAGCCTAACTTAAGAATAAGATGGCAGATATATATTTCCTTCTGGTCAACCAAGAGGAAGAACGCCAAATCCATGGAGTTGATTTCACCATAAAGAAACTAACTGATTCATCATCAAAGCAAACCCTCATAGCACATACAAATGTCTCATGACAATTTGGCTCAGTCAAAATCAAAAGGCAGTAGACCAGTCATTGGGGCAAAACATGGAAATTGAGAAAAATGGGAGGAATAGGCCATTTGGCCCTTCAACCATGATCACACTGAATTAAGGCACAGGCTTGATCATCCAACTCAAAACCTTGTTCCCAGTTTCCCCATACCCTTGGATCCCTTCAGCCCTAAGAACTGTATCCAACTCCTTCTTGAAAACATTCTATGTTTTGGCCTCAATTGCTGTCTGTGACAATTCTCTGGTGAAGAAATTTCCCATCTCAGTCCGAAATGGCATACTCTATATCCTTAAACTGAGACTCCTGGCTATGGACTTCCCGGTCATCAGGAACACCCTTCCTGCATCTACCCAGTCTAGTCCTGTTAGAATTTTATAGGTTTATACGTGATCCCTTCCCTTATTCTTCAAAGCTCTAGTGCAAAAAGTCCTAACTTACCCAGTCCTCTCTTCACACCCAAGTCTTGCCAACTCAGAAATTGAATTGGTAAACTTTTGTCGCACTTTTTCAATAGCCAGGGCATCCTTCTTCAGCTAAGATGGCCAAAGCTGCACACAATACCCTAGTTGTGGTCTCATCAAGGCACCTACACTCAAGACATCCCTGCTCCTGCACTCAATTTCTCTTGCCTTGAAGGCCAACATGTCATTGGCCTTCATTGCCTACTGCACCTGCCTGTTTACTTTCAGCAACAAGTCTGCAAAGCCACCCAGCTCTCACTGCATCTCCCCATTTCCTAATATGTCAGCATTCACATAACAATCCACATCCTTGCTTTGATAGTGAATAACCTCACATGTATCCACATGATATTTCATCTACCATGCACTGTCCACTCACTCAATTTGTCTAAATCATATTGAAGCATCTCTGTATACTTCTCAGTTCAGCCTCCCACCCAGATTTGTGTTGGCTGTAAACCTGAAGATATTAAAAACTTATTTCCTTTATCTAAATCATTAATATGTATTGTGAACAACTGGGGTCCAAGCACTGACCCCTGTGGTACCGAGTGTGCCTGCCACTCGGGGTAAAAAGTCCCTTTATGCTTTTGCTTCGTTTCCGGGCGTCAAACAGTTCTCTATCTATGCCAGTATACTTGCCCCAATTACATTTTGCATGCTAATCTCTTAATTGGACTTTGTGAAAAGCCTTCTGAAAATCAAGTGAACCACATTTACTGGCTCTCCCTTATCAATTCTACTAATTACATCCTCAAAATATTGCAGTATATTTGTAAAGAACGTTTTTTGTAAATTCATGCTCACTATCCAATCCGGTCACTGTTTTCCAAGTGCTCTGCTATTAAATCTTTTAGATTTGACTACAGCATTTTGCCTACTAACACAGTGTTAGGCTAACCAGTGTATAATTCCTAATGTTCTTTCCACCTCCTGTATTAAATAATGGGGTTACATTCACTATATTCCAATCCATAGGAGCTGGATATGGAATCTTGAAAGGTGAGCACCAATGCAATCACTATTCCTAAGGCCAGCTCCTTAAGTACTAGTCCCTAGGGATTTGTTGGCCTTAAATCTCATCAACTTCCACAATACCATTTTTCTGCTGACTGATTTCATATACTTCCTCCCTTTCACTACAGCACGTGCTCACCAACATTTTTGGGATGTTATTGATGGCCTCCTTTGTGAAGGTAGAACCAAAATGGGTTCTATCTTCACCATGGGTGGCACGGTGGCTAGCACTGCTGCATCAGCGCCAGAGACCCGGGTTCAATTGCAACTGTCTGTGTAGAGTTTGCACATTCTCCCAGTTTCTATGTGGGTTTCCTCTGGGTGCTCTGGTTTCCTCCCACAGTCCAAAAATGTGCAGGTTAGGTGAATTGGCCATGCTAAATTGCCCATGCTAAATTGCCCATAGTGTTAAGTGAAGGGGTAAATGTAGGGGAATGGGTCTGGGTGGGTTGCTCTTCCGAGGGTAGGTGTGGACTTGTTGGGCCGAAGGGCTTGTTTGCACACTAAGTAATCTAATCTATGTATTTAACCGATCTGGCATCTCTTGGCTCCCCATTATAACTTGCCCTGTTTCTGACTATAAGGGATCTTTTTCTCTTTACATACTGACTGGAAATTTTCCAGTTTATGTTTTTCTGCAAGTTTACTCTCCTGCTGTTTTCCCGCCTATCAATCCCTTTGTCGAAATCTAAATTGTTCCCAATCCTTGGGTCTGTTTTTTTTGGTCAATTCATCAACCCCTTCCTTGGATCTAATATAATCCCTAGTTTCCCTTGTTAACCATGGTCAGGGCACATTTTCCTTTTTTTGTGCCAGAATGGAATCAATTGTTCCAGTTCTTCCATACATTCTTTAAATATTTGCCATTGTCTATTCACCACCAACGTTTTAAGTAACCTGCCCCAATTTATCATAGCCACCTCGTGCATCACACCATTGTACCTTTCTTCCCTTATATTGAAGGCTTTAGTCTCAGAATCAACTATGTCAGTCTCTACTTTAATGAGGAATTCAAATTGTATTATGGTCAGTCTTCCCAAAGGGTTCTTGCATAGCAGGATTGCCAATTATTTATTTCTGTTTATAAACCACTCAGGTCAAGCATGGTCCATTCTCTCAGTGGTTCCTCAACCTGTTAATACAGAAATCTGTTTTGCACAGACTCCAGGAATTCCTCCTCTACAGTATCCTTACTGATTTAATTTTCCTAAGTTATATGCAGTTAAGGCCACCCATAATTAAAGCTGTACTTTTATTATTTGCATCTCTAATTTCCAATTTAATGCCTTCCCCCAACTTGACTACGATAATTTGGGTTCTATACAAGAACACCTAATAGCTCCAATCGTGGAGGCAATGGATGAGGCCAAAAAAGCAACTTTACTCCAGCCCATCTCCCATGATCCAAAGGTAGACTCCTTTGCGGTTTCAATGCCATAACTGGGTGGGACAATAATCTTCAGAAAGGCATAACTGGAGCAGAAAATATGGGGAAGGCAAACACCAAAAGGTAGCCCCATCTTGATTAAGTGCCTAAAACATGGCCTGTGCATCACAAACACCCTTTTTAACCAGGCAGACAAATACAAGACCTCATGACAACATTCTCGTTTTGAACATTGGCACCTGCTTGACTATGTCACTGTCAAAGCGACAAACTGCAAGGACACTTATAGCAACCATGCCATGATAGAAGCTGATGACTGCTAGACTGACAATTGCCTAATCTGAGCTATTATCTCAACTCAGCGTAGCCCATATTCAGCAGCAAAAGCACAGTCTCAGAAAATTCAATGTCAATGGACCCAAGAGCAGAGTGAAGAACAATTTACTTAGTTAGTGCTTCATAGCCAACCTGCAGACACTCCCTGAACAGAAACCACTAAATACTCAGTGCCTGTTCTGTCCTTAAATCCATCATAAACAATACTTGCAAAGAAACTCTAGGTTTCTCTGTCAGAAAATAGAGACTGGTTTGACAAGAATGACTGGGTGATCTAGTAGCTACCAAATCACAAGGCCAGAAAAGTAAATTCAGTGAAACAAAATGTAATTGAAGTATTGTGCTATCATCCCAGCTGAATTTATGACTTGACAAGTCCAGACTGAAACCTAGCTTGATTGATCACTTTGTACTTTATTTTTGATGTAACGGACATGGCCTTACACTGAAACATAAGCAATGCTGAAGGTTTAGTTAACAATAAAAAGGAAATTTATTACTCAAGAGATGAAAATAGAATAAGCAAAACTGTTTATATATAACTCATGTTCAAAGATTTTCAAATACACGGTAAACTATAATCCCATTAGTCCCAAAAGGAACTCCTTTACACCACTCACACCAGAGAGAATTTCCATCTCTTCCACATCTATAGGGCTTCATTTAACTGTAGCTCCATACCCTAGTCTCGAGAATCTGATAACCTCTTTCTGGAGCTTTCAGACATCGAAGCTTAGACTTTCTCGACTTCACATGGTTCCTTCATCCACAGCATTCAAACTAAACTGCTTAGCCCAACATAATTCTAAACAACCTTGTTTTGTCAGGAACAACTGCTCTATGCATCCAGCTTCAGCCAAGATTTCTGCAAATCCCAACCGAAACCCAAAAACTTTTGTTTTAAAAACAAGCCACATGCATTTTCTGTATTGAGAAAAAAAATTCCACAAACTTTTAAATTGAAAATCTATGATTTACCTTGTTTGCTTATAAACTCACCAGATGAAAACAAAACCCCATTGCACACCAGGAACACACAAAAACTTATTTTAAAATATGATGGCTTAATACTTAATTTTATCAAGCCACTTCCAACACAAACCAAAACCCATAAGCTCAAATTCAAAGTCCAAAATGAATGATATATAAAAATTACACCTTAGAATGCACATTTAAGGAAAAAGTGTAGAGTGAGATGGTTGATACCCTGTTATAGTCCGAGGGGATAATGACAATGAGGGTAAATGAGGTGGAAAGGTATTGGATGAGACTATTTATTATACTGTAAAACAAACCATTTCTGAGAATGCCATAATATCACAGCATGTTACATAATGAGGAGCTAATAGGTGTTTGCAGCAATATGTTACACCTGCACTTAGAGAAGACCTTTCTGCTACAATGTACCAGTGTTCACGATGTAAACACCATCACATTCACTACCATCAATTGTATACTGATTAAAAGGGTTATGCACTTTATGCTGTGTAATAATCAAATAATTTATCATAATAATCCTAACAATAAACAATGAAGTTTGAAACAGTTGATAGATTTTTAAAAAGCCCATCATACACATGTACCTGACAATACTTAAATTGAATACAAGAATTTAAACAGTGAATCAAATCAGTGAGAATGGATTTCAAAAATAGCCACGTGACTATTTTGGCTGCAAAATGTTGTGGTGATCTTGAGTTTGAGAGAGTTTGGCACCATTTGGGAAATAACCAGCAACTTCATGGCTTGTATACCCGCCTTTACTGATTAAGTTTTTTACTTGCTGTGATCCTAATGAACCCAAAAGTTTGTTACAGATCAGACTAATCTCCTCAAAATATTTTAAGGTAGACTAAACCCTAACCTTTTCTTATTTTAAAAGGTAGATGGGAACAGTATGTTCCAGATGTGATGCAATGTTAAGCAAAAAACAATTTATTTAAACACTATAGTTAAAATACAAACAAAACAAAAAGGAATTTCGAAGAACTTAATTATTGGTAAAACTTAACTGAATAATGCAGTACATATTAGTAATTAACCGCTCCAATATAGTAACTTCCCATTGTAATGTTAAAAGATTAAATTGGAATAGCTCTCTGGACATTACTGTAATATTAAAGGGTTAAACTGCACTAACTGAACATTCTGAAAGTGGGTGGAGATGTCATTCATGCAGGAATGCGGATGATGCCCACTCCATTTAGACAGCCATTTGCTACTACACCCCCATTACCAAAATAAACTATTATTCAGTGCCTTCCATTCAGAACTGCTTTCATAGTCATCCCCTGAAGCTAGGTATACCTGCATTGTCTTGGGGAATCACAGTCAGGAAATTGTCTGCATAATGATTCCCCAAGATTGGGGCATTTATATTTACATTATCTCAGAGGATTATCTCATTCTACCATTGTACCTAGGGTAACGTGACAGAGGGAGTGGCTGGGGATTGTCTGGAGTGGCATGTGACTGTGGGGGAGTGGCCAGACTATCTGAAAGCATTACCAACTGACCTGTATAAAAGGGAATGTGTTTTCTTTGTTCAGGGCCTCTTTTGACTTGACTTCACACACCTGCAAAGGAGGTCAAAGGGGGTCACCTAGCTTGTACAAGCTTTAATAAACTTTAACTGTTTACAGAAGTTGGTGTGTACGAATTGCACCTTATACGAGAAACCGTGGGAAAAGAACCTAATTCCATAAACACACCTCTCGGCAATAAGACAAATTCAGGCACAGATTCTTACAGATAATTCTCTAAGTCAGGAGGAAACAACATCAAGAGAGATTTCAGGGAGTGGAGCAGCGAGGAATCATTTTACTGAAGCGGCAGGGGACTTCTGGAAACCAAACAGCTTCTGACTGAGACAGCTAAAAAAACTAGAAAGCTTGATCCAGGAGGTGTCCACTACCCTTCCACTGTATGATGATACTATCACTTTAACAAGGCTAATTTGTTCTTGAGTTTTCTTTTGACAAAAAAAGAGGTCGTAAAGGCAGAGATGCTGAAGGGTCTAGGAAGATCCCAGTTTAACAATGGTAGCGGTGTGGTCAGTTCTCCCAGTTCAGGTTTTTTCCTAGTTTGGTTTAATTGTGGTAGTTAAGATACGAGAATCCAGGAAGACACAAGATTAAGCGAATCGTTCCTGACTAACCTTTCTGCCTGAAATGTCTTTGGATGTTGTTCCCTCCTGTCTGTAAGAAATCTCTGTTCCAATTTACTTTTTTGCCTAGTGATGCGTTTATGGGATGTTACTAGATTGAAACAGGTTCTTTAGTTAAGTTACTGTCTCAGTTCAGTTAAGTTTGCCAATAGTTAAGTTATTCTAAGTTGTTTTCTTTTGTTCATATTTCAACTGCTGTGTTTTTAAAAAAATCTGTTTTGCTTCAAGCAGAGTGATTTGACCTGCATCACACTCGGAATATCCACTTCACATCTGTTTTATTTTAAAGAAAAAGTTAGGGTCTAGGCAAACTTCTTAAAATATTTTGAGTGGGTCTGGCCTGGTCCATAACAACTGTTTTAGCTACTTTTAAAAGAAAAACAAAAGGCCTCCTCTGATTGTTGACTTAGGATGACTCCCATAGCCACTTCTGCATCTCTGCCCATGCCACCTCAAAACAAAACAGGACAAAATAACCTTTTTGAAGTGACAGCAGTGGCACATGCCCTATTATTTCATTGTTTCGATTTATGAAAAATGATATTGGAAGAAAAAGTTCAAGCAACTAGTGTGCAATTATATCTGCGCAACATTTGGACCAAGCATTTGAAAAGGTTAACACATCATTTGTTCCTTCAGAGAAGTATTTCTGCTGTGGGTTGGCATATTATGGGTACTACTAAAGCCAGACTCAAGACAAACTGAGGCCATATATAGGAAAAGCAGACAACTTCTTAAAAATAATGTTGTAGTGTACTGTACGTTTTCACAAAATTTAAATTTTACAAAAATAAAAGCCCATTCACATTGGCCTAGGGGTTTCCGTAATAAGGATTATGCACCAATATTAGAAAAATACTGGTAAATATCAATGAGCTGTAACAGTCAGAGTCAGACGTACAGCACGGAAACAGTTCCTTCAGTCCAACTGTCCATGGAGGTATCCTAACCTAATCTAGTCCCATTTGCCAGCACTTGGCCCATATCACTCTAAACCCTTCCTATTCATAAACACATCCAGATGCCTTTTAAATGTCATAATTGTACCAGCCTCCACCACTTCCTCTGGCAGTTCATTTCATATATGCACCACCCTCAGCATGAAAAAGGTTGTTCCTTAGGCCCCTTTTAAATCTTTTTCCTCTCAACTTAAACCTATGCTCTCTAGTTCTGGACTCCCTGACCAAGGGAAAAGATTTGTCTATTTAGCCTATCCATCCCCCTTATGATTTTATAAACCTCTATATGGTCACTCCTCTGCTTATGACACTCCAGGGAAAACAGCCTCAATCTATTCAGCCTCTCTTTCTAGCTCAAATCCTCCAACTCTGGCAACATTCTTGTAAATCTTTTCTGAACCATTTCAAGCTTTACAACATCATTCCTATAGGAGGATGACCAGAATTGCATACAATATTCCAACAGTGGCCAAACCAATGTTCTGCACAGCTGCAACATGGCCTCCTAACTGCTATACGCAATGCTCTGACCAATAAAGGAAAACATACCACCACTTCATCATCCTATCTACCTGCGACTCCACTTTCAAGGAGCTATGAACCTGCATTCCAAGGTCTCTTTTTTCAGCAACACTTCCCAGGATCTAACCATTAAGGGTCCAAGTTTTACCCTGATTTGCCTTTCCAAGAGACAGCACCGCACATCTAAATTTAACTCCATGTACCACTTCTTGGCCCATTGGTCCACCTGACCAAGATCCTCTTGAACTCAGAGGTAACCTGCTTTGCCGTCTACACCACCTCCAATTTTGGTGTCATCTGCAAACTTACTAACTACACCTATGTTCACATCCAAATCATTCATATAAGCAGTGGACCCAGCACAGATCCTGTGGCATGCCACTAGTCACATGCCTCCAATCTAAAAAGCAACACTCTACCATCACGTTTGATGTTTAGTAGGATTAAATTTCCCAATTGGTTTTCACATATGGGAATACCAAATTGCCCCAAGTTAACAAAATTTAACTTTTTTCTATTTTTAATACAAATTTAAAATTTAACAGACACTTTCCCATATGTTAAAATAAGTGATAACTATCTAGAGGTAGAGTAATACTGTACAGAGTTTCCTCATTAACATTCATTTATTGAAATAATATGTTCATCTTTAATTTTCCAAGTGCAACAATACTAGAATGAGATTCCACATCGTAAAGATTTAAATGCTTATAAAACAATCTACTTGCTGTTGAACACCTGCATTGCATTAATTATATTCAAAGTATCAACTCATTCAGCGTTAAACTATCCAGTCTCTTGATATCTTTTCCTTTTGTGGTAAAGTTATGAGTTTCTGTCTTAAACCAAAATGCAGAATCAAAAAAAATTGATAGCGTTGGTGACACTGGACAATAACACTTCAATCATACACATTGGAGACAAAGTTGTCTTGTATCTATGTACATGAAAACTGCATTGGATAAATATGCAAATATCTTGATCACAGAAATATAAATTAAGGTTGTGCACCACATTTTATTATACACTTAGTGCACATGCATTTACAGCAAGTTTAATACCATACCACTTAACTTACAGTTTGATTGATAACTCTGATACATTTATATAATCATCCCTTTTGTTTCAATACAAGTTGGGCATTTATCGAGTTGGCAAAAAAGTTTAAGACAGTATTATTTCACATCAACCACCACCATTCCATTCTCACTTCCCCACCCACCCAAACATTTTTAAATAGAAATAAGGATGAACATATTATTTCAACAAATGAACTTTAATGGGGAAAACCTGCACAGTATTACTCTACCTCTAGATAGTTATCATCACTTTAACATTAGGTGAAAGTATCTTAAATTTCTATTTTTAATCCAAATTTTAAACTTAACTTGGTTAACGTAGGCAATTCAGTATTCCCATATGTGAAAACCAATTGGGAAATTCAATCCTACTAAAATGTGGTAAGAGGGACAATGACGACATTGCTAACCTAAAATATACTCCCATAAATACACTTCAAGACCGTCTGATACTGTTAAGCTTCTCATGTGGAATATACCTTGATTGGGAACATGCTACAGGTAAGCAGATTTTGGAGCGTGATTGAACCAAACTAAAATCCTCAGTTTTCAGCTTTTCAGCTCCACTTCTGTTTTGCGTTTAGCATTCACGCCAAAGTATCATCACAATGGTATATTTATGGCAGCAAATTGAGGGGCATCTCTGCTCAGTAAATAGGCAGTCTTACCACATTGTGCAGAACACTAAAGTCACATCAATTTAAGGCTGTTTGCACAAAGTGTCTCAAAGCAGTTCTGGAAAAATACACACAAAAGAGGGCAGCATTTAGAGAAAGGGGAATAGTATAGTTTCTAGGAGATTTTTGAAATGACAGAAAATAGTAGCAAGGTTTTCAGAGAGCATGTTAGATGATCAGAACATTCTGGGTGAAAATTAGCTACTGATGGCAAAGTACACATGTTAGCTTTCCTGTTAATGCTACAATAGAAGATTAAACATTCTAAAAAGTTCTAAACAATATTAAAGTTACTGTCATAATAACTGCAACTTACAAAGTAAATGCTAACTTGGGTAAACAAACACAGAAGTTGCTGGAGAAACAGCAAGTGTGGCAACATCAGTGGAGAGAAAACAGATTTAATGTTTCATGTCCTGTGACCCTTGTCAGAATCAACAATTCCTGTTTTTGTTCGTTTTAAATCTCCAGCATTTCTTTGTTTAAGCTTAGATAAATATTTTGATGTAAACAAATTGAAACTTACATTTTTAAAAGCAACAAAAATGTATAGATAAAACAGCAAGATTGGATGTCTTATTTACATTTAGATGATCAATTAATTTAGTCAATTTCCAGAATTTTTTGATACAAGTGGTCCTGACCATCAGCCCAGCTATTAATTCTTCAGTGATGCTTTCACAGAAATATTTACTAAAGGAAATCAAAAATGATATTAAATTACAATCCCACCAGCACTGAAATGCTGAATTGCTAACATACATTTACTTTGTTTTGTTATTGCACAATATGGAATTGTCTGTTTAGCACCACTATAAACATGATCTGAACATATCACGATCAACAGACAATGCCTTGGTTAGATTTACATTCAAACTAAAACTAATCAGTAACAAGTTAACATTTATGCATTTTTTTTTGTTTTTCAATATTAAAAACCATGTAACACTGGTGAGCATGATTGTAAAATTAACAAATGATATGATTGGAGTGAGTGAAATATTTTTTAGTGGGGCCAAATATCATATAAAACATACTCCATATTGTCCATATGACCCATTAATTGCAAAGAGGGCTGAGAAGTACTTGTATTTGTATAGGTACCTGCCTTTCACAGTCTTTGATGTCCCCAAGTGCCCTATCAGTGAAGTACTTTTAAAGGGTAGTCAGCACAGGTGAAGAAACAAGGATGCAGAAGCTTATCCCATCTGAACTCCATGGCTCCATTTCTTAAAAAATTCCTAAAGTCTTGCAGAATAACTGGTCAAATTCACTGACTGGCTACTAGCAGGTACCATGTACATGTCATGGGAGAATACAGCTGGAAAGTCAAGTGGGAAGGTTTTCAGGGTAACAGTTTTTCTGATTGATGGAGTTGGTGAAGGTCAGGAGATGAGAGAAAGGTGGCAGTTATCCCGAGGCATCAGGGGTTGGACAGTCCCAAAATTCCTTGTGACACTTCAGGCTAGCACTTTTGGAAGCCCAAAATAATTCAAAGAGTATCGCTAAAGTTGCCGTTAGGCATTTTTGCCCGGAATATCCTCCTGCCAAGATTCTATTGCCAGACTTCATAGGGTTCATCCTGGCTTGACATCAATATTGTAGTGTAATTAGGACTCCATCAGACCACGCCTATGCATTTGAAGTAGCTCCCACTTGCTTTCCATGGAGGCCTCAGTTCAGTGAGCTGGAGGCTGGACATTGATTTTTCAAGACTTTAGCCCATCCCCCAACATCTGCCAGTATGTTGGCAGGAAAAATGTTTAACATGAAGATCTTGATCGAGGCAGAATTCTTAAGTCACAATTCGCTAGGTTTTCTTTTGAAGAGAAGAGGGGGTTTCCAACATGTGTCGCATAAAATTATTCAACTAGCATAAAACATCACAACATTGTCATTAGAGGGCAAATTAGGAAAACAGTCTGACTGATGCTCAGGTTTCTAAACTCAGGCTCTGCCTGAAGAAATGGAAATTTTGATACTTGTTAATACTCTTAATTCAAATGTAAAACAAGGCTATTTTTCTCATCTCTGCTGATGTATACTCTGTATGAATGTACCAAAGTTGATGAAAAGAATTGCAAGGTTTACAATTTTGCTGAAGACAATTAAGTCAACCAGTGAACCATTATGATGTTACCAGTTGCTGTGGAAAAACCCCGTTAACAGCCTGGTGTGCTGAACAGACAAGCAGGGCAAATCCGTTCCCTTTTTTATAACCTTCTCTCAGTCAGTCTCAACACGTTTACTTTTAGCACACAACTGTCACTTCATATCCTAAGAAAAAGGAATTTTATTATCTGCTAACCCCAAGTAATAAAAATGCCACGTCAAATATACACAAACAGGGAAGTCTGAAAGAGGGTGGGGAGGGTGCCTTTATCCTCCTGTCTGTCATAGACAATTGTAATTGAAAGTTCTTAGGAGTCCTTGAATTAAGAGAATGACAAATCCAACTGTTAGCCTGCTGTCTTGTTTTTTCAGCAATGGAGAAATTGCAGATATCGTCATGTTCTCAGTGAATGGTTGTTTTTTCCAAGTTATTACTTCATCATCTTTTTGGGGGGGGTTGAGACACAGGAGGAGGGAGAAAGCCTTACAATGTCCTTTTTGTTATCACTTCATTTTTTTTCTTTTGTGTTGCTGTTCAAAGCAGCTAGTGACATAGATCCATTTATACAGTCACTTTTATTCCAATTTATATTCCCATTTATATATTTGACGTCTACTTCGTTGTTCTGTTAAACTTAATTCTCCAAAGATAAATTCATAGACTGGGAGATGAAAGATTTATCATGCAAATTTGAAGTAAAGAGATGCTATTTTTGTGAACCTAGTTGGCTAGTTTCAGTCTTCAGATTATATGGTCATGGTTGCTGATGATACAAAAGTAGGTGTGAGAGCATGTGATGAGCTCATAAGCAATCTATAAGGGGATTAGAGATAGGTGGAGAGTGGGCAGAAACTTGGGAGATTGTGTTTAATTTAGCAAAGTGTGAGGTTATGCATTTTGGTCAGAATTGAAAGGCAGATTAAGTAGAAGGATTTTCCATAAAAAGTGCAGCACAGACGAATCTGGGTGTTCTGGCTCATTAATCACAGAAAACATGCAACTACAGCAAGTAATTAAGGCAGCAAATGGTATTGTCTTTTTTTGCTATGGTATTGGAGCTTAAAAATAGTTAAGTTTTCTTACAGCTGTACAGGATGTTGGCAAGGCCACACCTGGAGACTTTTGTACAGTTTTCTCTCAGAAATTAAAAAAAAATCAAGAAAAACAATAACCCTCAGGTTAGACCACCACCAGCTGTCTCTCTAAGTGAAAACAGCCCATACAATATTAAGATAACCAGTTGCTTCTCCATGATTCTACAGGCAAGGTTATGTATAGTTTGAAGAAAAAGTCCTACACAAGTTACAAACAGGCCAACACGGCCACTGCTCTGCAATTGAACTGTTTATTCAAAGCTTTTGCTATGAAAAGATATTTAGCACAGCAGCCACTCAGAATGAAGTCACTTTTACACACTGGATTTTGAAATATTATCCAATATTACCAGATCTATATGAAATACAAATTTCAATGCAAAACATCACTTCTCCTTACATTCAGTATCCACCCATTGTGGTTACAGTTTCCTTGAGGGTGGGGTGAACACTTCTCACTTGAAGTACATCATAAAACCTGATTATTGTGCGCCCTAACATCAACCAAAAGGTAATGTGAATAATGATATACAGTCCCAAGCATCTCTGCATACTTAATACAAATTTTACAAATTTCTCTTATAATACAATTTTATTTTGCATTTTCTGACAATTGATTTTCACAGTCAGCAAAAATACTGTATCTCCCGAGCATATTTAAACTTAGATATGCATACAGCATACATGGAGAATGAGATCTGTCAGCCCTTGCGAGGCAGTGTTTTGGACAATAAAAACAAAAAGAGAGACACAAAAATTTTTAAAGTGCGTACTGATCCAATTATCAGAAATTCCTTGACACAAAGAAATGCAGTCAGATAGATTCTGGCATAGCCCTGGTTTACTTCTAAAATATAAATTATATCAATTTTTTTTAT
Source organism: Chiloscyllium plagiosum (assembly GCF_004010195.1). Classification (NCBI taxonomy): domain Eukaryota; kingdom Metazoa; phylum Chordata; class Chondrichthyes; order Orectolobiformes; family Hemiscylliidae; genus Chiloscyllium; species Chiloscyllium plagiosum. The sequence goes on from NC_057736.1 coordinate 27,666,023, forward strand.
TATGCTTAAACCTTTTTAAAAAAGGTAATGAGATACAAAGCTAATACGATTCATGCATGGTAACATTTTCAAGTGTTGCGAGAACTTTTAAAGACATGGACAAACCAATAATTTACTCCAATAAAAACAAAGTGGTGGATAAAGTCAAAGTGAAATGAAGTTGGGAAAGATCCAACATAACTTTTCTCCAAAATAGATTTGAGCTTCTCCAACAACTTCTGTCTTTACTTCAGATTTCCAGCATCTGCAGTGCTAGGCTTTAAAACTTTTCTTTAAAATTTACTCCTTAAAAATTAGCCTGATAACATTTGAGTGATGAAGCAGACATGCAATTATCACAAGACTTTTGTACAAGCAAGGTAAATCCAATAGAAACTTTGATTTCAGTGTTAAATTGTGCATGTGCAGTTGCCACATGTTGGTGGTGATTTCCAAAACTAACGGTTAGCATTGTTAGTCTTGCTATTATTTCTTCTCCAATTAAGTTGCCATCATTATTTGTTTCTTTATTCTTTCATGTAACATGGGCATCACTGGCAAAGCCAGCATTTGTTGCAGAAGTTTGGCCTTGCATGTTATTTTTTGTTGAAATCATATTTCCTTTTATGTTACTAGTACCAAAGTTCATGATCAAAGGTTGATTTATATTGCAACCTAAATTAAAACCATTTAGTGCAATTGCCTTTAATGTGGTCATGTCTCATTTGCAGATTTTAAGATTAGTCCAAAGTATCAAAGTTTTTCCCTTTAGCAACAAGTAAAAAGTTCTTGCTAACCATAAGCCAGATGTAAAAAAAGAATGTTCTGTGAATGGATATCTATTACACCAGTGTGTCCTGGAAAACAAATGCATTATTTCTCAGTTACACTGCCAACTGACTTTCTTTTTAATGTTTTTTGTGCCATAAAGTGGTAATAAACACAGCCCTCTAGTCACAACAAGCCTTATACATAATAGCAGTAATAGGGGAAGGTAAGGACCGTTACAATAACATTCAAAACTTTGCAGTATTTGAAAGCGTAATGGAACATATTCAAGGCTTGGATGACTGAGTAAGATGTCATTATTCCAATAATAGATTAGCACTTCATGTTAGCTTAAATCAAGAAATATTAGCATAAAATGATAGTGTGCAACACCCCAGCCCTTCCAGAAACACTTTCAAACACATGATAAAACTTAATGCATCCTAGTCAGTAATTTACATATTTTCCTTACATTGATAACTTGACCCTCCCCTCTTCTGTTGGGGAGACTAATTGCAGATTAGATGGCCACTTTACTGAACACGTTAATTTCAGTTACAAATAGGAGTTGCCATTTTTAGTTGACCATCTCATATATTCTTTGAGGAGAAAGTGAGGTCTGCAGATGCTGGAGATCAGAGATGGAAATGTGTTGCTGGAAAAGCGCAGCAGGTCAGGCAGCATCTAGGGAACAGGAGAATTGACGTTTCGGGCATTCTCCTGTTCCCTAGATGCTGCCTGACCTGCTGCGCTTTTCCAGCAACACATTTCCATCTCATATATTCACCAACTATGGCCTCCATTTGACACCTCAATGTAAGCTTAAGGAATTGCCAACTCATTTTCTCAGTTTTCTGGCTTCTGGTTTAGACACAGGGAGATTTTGACTTCAGTTAAATCTCTCATTTGCTAATCAGCACAAATAGGGTTTTCACTGTGCTCACATTACTGTCTTTAAAATTCCCTTTAACTCAATTGCATGAACTTTGGCATTATTTAATAGATCAATGCATCCCTATTGAATAGTTAGCTGGCACAATTTATACCAGAAGAAATAGAAATAGACCATTCAGCCCATCAACCTGCACTGGCACCCAGTACACTCATGGCCATCTTCCTTCACTTGTACTTCCTTAGCCGCTCCCTATATCCTGAAGAAACCAAATCTGTCCCTCTCATCCTTAAATATATTCAACAACAGTGGACAGCCCACAAGCCAATACTGTATAGAATCCACAGACTCTCAGTAGTGATGTAATTCCAAATTTCAGTCCAAAATTATCCACCCAAGACAGAACCTTGTTCTATTCCCCACCCCAGGGGAAATGACTGATATTGCTATCTTGTCAAGCTCCTTTAGAATCTTGAATACCTAGTGAGGTCAACATTTCTTATTTTTCCAAACTCCAGAGAACTAGACCTCATTTACTCAGCTTTTCATTACAGTACAATCCTCATTCCAGGAACCAACATCATGAACCTGCACTATTATCTCTAACATAAGCATGCCATTGCTTAGTTATGGCTACCAAACGGAGCAGATCACTTCAGGTGTGGCCTTACCAAGGCCCTGCACCATTGAAGTAAAGTCTTGCTACCATCCTTTTGAAATTAACTTTTAACATGTCATGCCTTCTTAATTGCTTGCTGTACATGCTCTGCCTCTCAGATTTAATCTAAATCTCTATCAGTATTTATCAAGCTCCAAACCTTTTTTAAAAAGGATCTGCTTTTCTACAATATTCACACACTGCCCAAGCTATACTCCATTTGTCGTCTTGTTACTTACTCATTTAATCTTCTTGCATCTCTTTGCAGCTTGGTATTGTTAGTAAATATAGACACATGCCTTATTCTCTTCTAAATGTTTCCTAATAAATCTATTTGGCAGTGTTATAATGCACCTCTGGAGCAGGTGGGAAATGAATCGGAGTCCCTGGCTCAGGTGTATGGGCATTACTAATGCACCCAATAGACCCTGTCACTTCCTCAGAGTCATTAATAGATTGTAAAAAAAAAGTTGAGAAATGATAGTTGCAGCACTCAACTGGTTACACCACCGCAGATGGTGAAATTTGAATTTTTAAAAAATCTGCAATTAAGAGTAGGTAGTGGGTCTTTGCCTTATTGGTGGAATGTGGGAGGTTTACATTCATCCTTTGCCATTCAGGGATGATTTACATTTTCATCCCCTATTCATAAATCAATAAGAACATGACAGTTGGAACTTGATTACTCCCCCGTGGTCACAAAAAAATACAATTCACACCATATCTGATTTTAAGTGACAATTTGCATTACATTATTTTTGGAGGTGAGGTGGTCACTGCATTGTATCTTGAGTGGCATGTGACTGACGGAATGATTGGGGGTTGTCTTGTGAGCATTAACTGTGATGTAAAGATTTGGTATAAAGGATGGACTGTTTCCTTTGTTCAGACATTCACACCCCTGGACATGCCTTGCAAGCATGGCAAGGAGTGTTCAGAGTTTCACCAAAGCTTGTACTGTACCGTGCTTAATAAATTTTGCTTGTTCACAGAAGTTGGCATTTTGCAGTTGTATTAAGTGTGCAAGAACCTCAGGAGAAAGAACTTAAATGGATGGGCAATAAATGTGGCCAGACAGTGACACCCATGTCCCACAAGTGAATTTAAAAAATTGGCCCTTTGTCAAGTAATCCTTCTTCCACAAATGCACCCGCTATTAACTTGCGTATTATGCTTTTATGGGTCACCTTAATGATTTTTTTTGGAAACCAAAATGTACCAAAACAATTTGTGTCACTTTATCTACCCTAAACGGTAGACCCTCAAAACACTAAATTGGTTACCAATTCACTTTCATAAATCTATGTCAATTTTGTCCAATCATACAAGGATCTTCTAAGTTTATTGATTGTCAAGACCTCTGATAAAAGATTACAACATATTACCAAGAACTAATTCCAGGCATCCTGACTTGCAGTTTTCTTGCTCTCTCACTCGCCCTTGATGGATTAGAATCATAGGCTCTCCACAGTCTGGAAGCAAGTCATTCAGCCCATCGAGTCCACACAGACCCTCTAAAGAGCATCCCACTCTGACCCACTCCCTTACCCTATTTCTGTATCCTTGCATTTCCCATAGCTAATTCATCTAGCCTGCACATTCCTAGACACTCCGCAATTTAGCATGGTTACCCCACCTAACCTGCTCATCTTTGGACTGTGGAAACCGGAGCAACCAGAGGAAACCCACACAGAACACAGGCAGAATATGCAAACTCCACACAAACAGTGACCAAAGGCTGGAATCGAACTTAGGTGGCTGGCATTGTGAGGCAGCAGTGCTAATCACTAAGGCATCATGCCGCCCCATGGACTTAAATTTGGTAACATCTAACCCTTCCAGGCCACTTTTAATCCAGGGGATATTGAAAAATCACAAACAATTTCCTCACTTAGTAGCCCTTTGATTCCTCACTCTCTCTCTCTAAAGCTCTGTTGTCTACCATGAAGACAGACAAAATATTTTTCAGGTAAAAACAATGACTGCAGATGCTGGAAACCAGATTCTGGATTAGTGGTGCTGGAAGAGCACAACAGTTCAGGCAGCATCCTCCCTGTGATAATTTCTCAGGGTTACTTTTGCCACTTTCCTCCTGAAAAAACTGTTGAGTGCAATTAAAGACGACACCGGAATGGCCGGATCTCAGAAATCTGGCTTAACAGAACAAGTTTCATTTTTCAGTTATTATTGCACGTTGGCTAGTCACAGAGATTCACACAAGGAGTTACTAAAGTCCTAACACAAACAATAAAACAAAGCTTCAACCTGTTTCCCAACATTAATTTTTTTTTTTTTTTACAGAGAACTCAAATCCCAGAGAAATACCACTACTAACTCACTACTAAATTTCTTCATTCACCAATTCTTTCCAGTTTCCTCGGGCAGTTGAGACTGCTTTATAACTCCTTTCAGAGTCTGCTGGCATAAACCTTTTAAAATTCTGACAGCTGACACCTTTTCAGTTCTGATAATTCTCAGATGGTGTACAGACTCTCCCAGCCTGGAAGCTCCTGAAACTAAAACCATTTCTGCTTGAGCTGATAGCTGATAACTGTTCTCTTTGCTGGGCTCCTGATTCTTCAAAACTGAAATAAAAAATATATAAATAATGACCTCAAATCTGTCCTACAAACATTCCGTCACAGCAACAATATCTTGTTTAACATGCTTTCTAGAAATGTAGTTAGGTTACTATTCCCAATGACTTTATATATTTTTTTAAAAACTTCACAGAAATGACCAAGGTCCATCTGTCTCTATTTTAAAATCAAAATCTCTAATGATAACAATGAACCTCTCAATCACAATTCTTCTATTCCTAGATTTATATTCTTAGACAGTTTGAGCCCATATTCTATTTTGTCCTTTTATCAATTCTTTGATGACCTTTCGCCAGTTTCTGAAACACACATCAAGCTTAATATATTTTCCACTATTAAAGCATCATACTTTTAAATTCGAATACCATCTTTAACAAGCCATGGATGGATCTTTATTCCTGAGTTTTTGGGTTTTTATAAAATGGAACAGAGGTTGTAAGTTTGCTCGGTGAATTGCTAGGTTTATTCCCAGATGTTTCGTCACCATGCTAGGTAACAATCAGTTAGCCTCCAGTGAAGTGCTGGTGTTCTGCCCCGCTTTCTATCTGTGTGCCTTGGTCTGTTACAGAGGTGGTATCATTTCAGGTCCTTTTTCTCAGAGGTTAGTAAATGGGACCCAAATTGATATGTTTATTGAAGTAGTTCCGGTTTGAATGCTGTCCATCCTAGGACAGGCTAAACAACGACTCACACGGTAATTCCTAGAGGCCTTGCATTCAAACCGGAACTCCATCAAGAAACACATTGATTCGGAGGAAAAAGGACCTGAGATGATATTACCCTCCATCCCGGGTTCAGTTCCCGCCTCAGGCGACTGACTGTGTGAAGTTTGCATGTTCTCCCCGTGTCTGCGTGGGTTTCCTCCGGGTGCTCCGGTTTCCTCCCACAGTCCAAAGATGTGCAGGTCAGGTGAATTGGCCATGCTAAATTGCCCGTAGTGTTAGGTAAGGGGTAAGTGTAGGGGTATGGGTGGATTGCGCTTCGGCGGGGCGGTGTGGACTTGTTGGGCCGAAGGGCCTGTTTCCACACTGTAAGTAATCTAATCTAATCTAATAACAGACCAAGACACAATTAGAAAACGGGACAGAAAACCAGCGGTTCACTGGAGGCTAACCAACTGAGACCAAACGGAACCTCAACCGAAGTTACAAATCTTGTCAAAAATCGCAAATGGAACATATATTTGAATATTTTGAATTGTTTCTTTAAATGCTGTTTCCCATTTTTTAAAACCTACATATCTTTTTACCTTAATCACCCTATTAGCCTCTTTCTTCATACCTATGCAATTAACTTTATTTAAATGCAAATCTTGTCTGGAACCAGAGTCTATTACTTTCAAATTGAACAAGGAAATCAGTTGTTCTATGATTACCATTTTCAGGTAGATCTTATATACAACGAGATTACTATTTACCCCTGCCTCAATGCACAATGTTAGATAGAAAACAACTTGTTTCGGTTTCAACCCATTACATATCGCAGGTGGCTGAATATTTTATTGCCTAATTTCCTTTCCATTGATAAAAGTTATGCTTACAGCACAACAGGGAGCCACTCAGCCTATCATGTCTACACTGGTCAAAGATGATCTGATGTCACTAATCCCATTTTCTAGCTTTCAGCCCATTGCTGTGGACACGATGGAAAGTCAGTATCTGAACACCGCTTAAATGTGGAGAGCTTCTGATTCAACCATCCTTTCAGGCAGCAAGTTCCAGGTTCTCACCCTCCAAGTTAAAAAAAATTCTCTCCAGCTGTCCTTTTGGCTTTTTAACCATTTAACGGTTATGGTTATTGAAACCTTTATTAATGGAAAAGCCAGTTTCCTCTACATCCTATGCTCCTCAAAATAGTATACAAATCTGTCAGGCCCCCTCTCAGCCTTTGCTGCTTCAGGGAAAAACAACCCAGTCTATCCAATCTTTCGTCACAGATCAGATCCCCCAGCATCCTGGTAAATCTCCTTTGAACTCAGCATCTCTACTACAATTACATCTTTCCTATAATGTAATCAGAACTGCACACAGTCCTCCAGTTTTGGCCTAACCAGCATTTCATACAGGTCCAACATAACATAGCTGAGGCAAAGAAGACAGGAGCAAACAAAGCAAGTGCCCCCATAGGTCTTTTTAACCATTTTATCTACTTGCCCTGTTGCTTTTGGGATCTGTGGATCTGTACACCAAGGTCCCTCCGATCTTTTAGTATTTTCCATGCTCTCAGTCTAATCCATATCCTTGAAAGCCCTCCAAGGACATTACCTCACACCTTTCCAAGTTGAATTATATTTGGTCAGTGCTCTGCTAGCAGTCCACTGATGTACTCCTGCAGCTTACATCTATCCTCTTCACTAATTACCACTGCCAATTTTCATGTCACCTGTGAACTTCTTTGTCATGCTCCCTATATGTAAGCTCAAATTATTAATAAACCAAACAGCCAAGGCCACAGTACTAATCCCTATAGAATCCCACTAGGAACAGACTTCAAATCATAGAAACATATTTCTATCATCATGCACTATGTCTTGACTCTCAAATCAATTTTGGTTCTAATGTGCCACTTTGCCTTGTATTCCGCATGCTCCTACTTTGAGCAGCCTGCCAGGAGGGACTTTATCAAGATTCTGGCTAAGCCTCACCTTTCTTTCAGTTTGCACACAAATATAATGTGTTTAAAGAGACACTATAAAGACGAATTCAGATACCTATGGTTAAAGAGACCAAGATGAAAGAACAGTAATCACAAGTGAGTGAAGCTCTACTTAAGGGAGCAATGCATTTAAAATTAAAGGCAACATAACATATAACCATTGACAATATATGCACACAAGAACAAATGAATATTCTCAAAATTCTGTTCTTTGCCTAATGCAAGTCATTTCAACAAATCATTTGCAGATGCAATGCAGTAATAATGTCAGAAACAGGTCTGCCTCTAATTTTGACCAGTTTATTTCTAAACTGTGAAATTTTCATACAGTTTCCATAGTTTTCTCATTTTCTAATATACAAGGAAGATTTTTAAAAAAACTTCCTCAAATTGCTCAGAGGCAAAAAGAAAACTGAACTACATATACTGGAAGTATATTCTTGAGCCAACTTCCTTCTTGGTCTGTATTGAACTAACTAATCTCTTCTGGGGCTTACAAGTCTTTTTATATTGGAATCATCATCTCTATGGAAGGGGGCAAAAATCACCACCTTAATTTGGTACATGCTGCTCACAAAATAGGTAGTGACAGATTTGGATTCAATACCCAGTGGAATAATGGCACATGAAGAAAGGATAGTCAGTTTCAATTGTCAAAAAGCAGTGAATATCCCTGAAAAAGGAGAAGCATGACAAAACCAGGAATGTGAAACAAAACTTAAGTGCAGTCTATTCACTCTCAAAACAAAGTAGTATAAACACAACTCAAGGGATTACAAGTTTAAACATCAACTCTGATTAACATGTAGTCGAGGTCAGCTTTAGATATTCTCAGAGTGCTCAACATAATGTGTTTTTCTTGTTCAGCCAGGCATGCACACCAGATACAAATGGCTGATGAAGTGCTCATTTGCCCTTATCCTTCAGTTTCCACCTGCAGAAAGAGCTACCTCAAATGATTTATCACTCTATTCCTGATGAAGGGCTTTTGTCCGAAACATCGATTTTGCTGCTCGTCGGATGCTGCCTGAATTGCTGTGCTCTTCCAGCACCACTGATCCAGAATCATTTACCAATAAGCTTGCCAGCAAAACCAGTTACTTGGACTACCCTTTTGGGGGAAAAAAAAGTCATCTCCTGCTATTCTCAATATGGAGAGAGCTATCCTGGTTTCATGAGCTGGAATGGGACACCTGGCCTGTCCTAGCCAGAAGTAAATGGCGAGCCACAATCACAAATTGATAGGTTTAAGAGAAAAGAACTGCATGTGTTGAACATGTATTCTAACAAATTAATGAAAACTCACTGTTTCATGACAGCTCATCCTTTCCATAAAAGGAAATAAGGAGTGATAAAGAAAATCCTAAAACATGATCGATCCACAGTTTCGATTCGGTAACATAGCCAGGGCAATTGAATGGTAAGAGAATTTGCTGTATTTGAGAGGATAAGTAGGGCAATCTGCAATTGCAAATTATATTGTCTTGTAAGCTAAAAGATAGTGACAGCAAAAAGATTAAACAAAAGAAAGGCTTGAAAGATACAGGATATTCAATTCCTGTGGTTAAGTGAACAACGTTTATCAAGCAATGCACAGTGACAATTCATACCTCTTCCTAAAATAATACAGTAGTTTCATATCCTATGGAAATGTCTGTGGTCACAGAATATCTTCGGGCAAGATAGTTTGTAAAGCTATTTAGAGCTTGGTGACGTGCTTTAGTGCTATTTGGGGTCCAGGGACATGCTGTAACGATCAGCACTTGTTCAGAAACAAGCCCTGAAAGCACTTATTAAAACCGTAGGACGGATTTAGGTTTGGCTTCTAATCAGGGGAACAACACTATGGAACAGGCTACAATGGAAGAAAGAGTCTTACAGCTGCTAGTGGGTGCATTAAAGGGAGAGTTCAGTTTTATTTTCAAGCCACAGGATAATCTTTGGATGAAGACAGAGAGAGAGCATGGAAGCACAACCACTCCAATTGGCAGCACTGTAAGGTGTTACGTCTCACTGGGGTAGCAAACTGGAAATCCAACCTCATTATTTCCAGAGTTGATGCACAAGTTAAAGGTTTTATCGAAGCACAAAAATTTCCCTATTTACCTGGCTGCTTATACACTGGCTAACTCAGGACATGGATCAGGGTTCTGTATCTAAGATTAACTATTTATGAGAAATTCTCACCACAGGTAAACAATTATCAATTGTTGGCTTATAATTCTACTTCTTAAAACTCTAACCCCCTTATAAAAATCCCCCAAAAGCCTCACCATGAACACACAGATTGACAACAACAATAAAAAAAGGCACTGTGGGTGAAAGGATAATGGCCTATGCTCAATGGCACATGCCCACAGGGTTCACCAAGATGATCCTTGTGCTTGCCAAGGCTTGCTGTACTTCAATCCCTCTTATCCAGGGATTTTTCATTTTCTTAGAGGAGGTACAGAACAACTAGTTCACAAATTATACAGCCTCTAACTTATTGGTTAAAAGCAGAGTTTACAGCAACAGGTGAGGGAAAATAAGCTAGCTTTCCCCAGGCTTCAGATATTTTCTACGACAAAAGGATACACTACTTCCCCTTCCAGAGGGCCGAAGGCTTCTGACCATATTGTTCACTACCATAACTTGTTTATGTACCCAGAAGCCAAACACAGTTATTAGCAGACAGACAGCTTTTGTTATCAACTGGTCACTACTCCACAAACCAGCTGCTTGTTGCCAACCAAATTCATACACTCCCCCCGATGCTACCTCATCGACATCTAGCTTACCCCCCAGTGACTGAACAAAGCAGCAGCACAAACAGTGTGTGTTGGTAACCTGATTGTAAAAAAGATTGCAGTAATCCCCACTGTACTTGCTTTTAAAACAGCCCTTTTTCATTTCAGACTACAATCCAAAACACAGAATAAAACTAAAAGGTCTTTACAAAAGGACACTACATATTTCCACAGACCTATAGGTGCCTCCCTTCAGCCAGGAGCTATCCTGTGGTCTGGGAGAGCTCAACTGCCAGGTGTTGACATGCAACATGGGCTAAATATGAAGCCAACCTCCCTTCTCAGGAGAGGTGAGCTACTAACCACCAGTCCACTACTATTAGAAAGCCAAAAGTGGGCAAATTGTGTTCAGATGGGAGGTTTGTTTTTACATCCCATCTTGACTGAAACCACCCAGTTCACTTTGGAGGGTTTAAAGTTCAGTCTACAGAGAGTCTGTAGGTATGACCTAGCAGCAGACACCATTAAAGGATTTTACTTAAGGAATACAAGGAAAAGACAAGTAGGGATGTGAGCTTAGTAATCAGCACCTGGAGACAGTCCTTCAAAATAATTACAATGTTATTTCGGGGTTAAAAATCATTTTAGGTACAGCTTTAGAGAGTCATAGAATCATGCAGCACAGAAACATTCTTCGGTGCAACATGCCCACACTGACCAGACATCCCAATCTGGCCTAGTCGTGTTTGCCAGCATTTGGCCCATATCCCTCTAAACCCTTCCTCTTCACGTACCCATCCAGATAAAGATTCTCTCCATTTGATACGGTTAATATCTTGGGAACATGTGCATGCAGGGAAAATGGTACTGAAGATCAGAATGGCGGAGCAAAATCGATAGGCTGAACGACCTATGCCAACTCCAGTTCCAAATGTTCCTACAAAGATACTTATGTCTCCAAGTTGGTAGTTTGTGTAACATAGGCAATTGCGTAAAGCATTTCACTGGTTGGGCATGAAGAAACAGTTTTGAAAAAATATAGAAACAAAGTAATATAATGTTACCACAGGTTTGTCCAAAAATTTTGATTGTGAACATTTTGAAGTTGTAGTCAAAAAGAATGGCAGATATTGGTCTAAATTCACTTTCTTTTTATAGAAAAGGTGCTTAGAAGACTGCTTAAATCACAAAAAACTTGTCATGTTCCCAGGTGATGAAATCTGGCTTGATGGATCATATTTTATTTTTTCTTTTGGTTGTAACAAGGTGGCCTTTTACTAAAATATAAACACACAATACTGCAGCTTTGGTTTTGATAATAGAACATGTTTTGTAAGTGAAATGAAAATAGAAAAACAAAATATTTACACACAACACATTTTAAAACTTGAAAACACAGTGAAATATAATTAAACTCAAGGACACTCCTTTCCACATACCACAGTGAAGTCCTTATTTCACATCTACAAGGCTTACATTGCTGTGGCTTTAATGCCCCATCTCGAGAATCCGATGGCCTCTTTCTATATTCTTCGTACAACTAAGCTCAGACATTCATAACTTCTAATGACCCCTTTGGGTTTTAATCAAACATTTTTGTTCTGGAACTTTAAATGAACTTTACATGGAGGTCACCTCCTTAAGAGTTCTAAATGATCTCAATTTCTCAGGAGCAACTGTTCTGCACATCCAGCTTCACCAACAACTTTTGTAAAACTGCCAAACAGAAAAGCATTTTTTCCAAGCTATTTACATCCTGCAATCCCAGAATCTATCTGCAAGCATGATGCACCACTCTTATTTTATTTGCTAGGGAACTCTCCCAAATGCAAACCAATTCCCATTAGGCTCCATGAATTATCCCTCAGTCTGTTTTCTTTAAATAAATTACCATATAGTTACAAAAACTCTTACAAGTCAATTATTAATATCATTCAAAGAAAGAGACCAAACTCTCTAGTACTAGCTCAAAATCCAAAGACATTTTTTTTTTAAAATATTCATTCATAGGTTGTGGGTGTCACCACTAGTTAGGCCAGCATTTTTCGCAAATCTCTCATTGCCAATGGAGGCGTAAGGGTCAACACACAAGTGGGTCTAGAGTCACCTGCATGCCACACAAGGAAAGGACTGATGTCTTTCCCTCAAAAAGATACTTGTGAACCAGATGGAATTTTGCAACAATCAACAGTGGTCACATGAATGCCAAAGGCTACCTTTTTTTTAATTCCAGATTCTTAAATCAAATTTCACCATCTGCTATGATAGGAATTGAACCTATGCTCCCAAAACATTTACCTGGGGCTCTGGATTACGAATCCAATGAGATTCCCAATATTCCATTTCCTCACCGATGACATTAAATAATGCGAAAATATATTGAAGTCATACACCCCTTACATCACAAAATGCATTCCAATATTTTAATGGTCATTGAAATGTGCATTATTTGATTTTTTTAAATGTTCAAAAACACAAAAATCTAGGTCTGATGATGAACAGCAATATAACCTTAAAGAGTCCAATTACCTTGCAGACCCTGAAAACCCCAGGTAAAAGACTCGCACATTATATACTCAGACAGATTAAATTTTTGCAACCTCTTTCAATCAGCAATTGTGACACCAATGTCTGACCAAAAATGTTTTGTCTTCTCAATCAATATCTCCAACAACTGATTAACTACTTTGCCATTTCACTGATGAATACGGACGTTGTGAATAAAGTGAACTGCCTTATTGGCATCAGCAACAAAATGTCTGAAATGTAGCAAAGTTGTCACAGTAATGCACCTGATGAATGTAAATCTTTCTAATGCAAGTCCCCTGTAAAATTTCACATTATACTTATTACTACAAGCAATATTGGAGGTGAAATGGATTTATGGAGAATGGTGGCAACATATAATCATTAGCAAGATGAAAATTTAGCACAGGAAAAGGTAAACAAAATGTTTGTGTACTTGTAAATGTTAGTGTAACTGTAAATGTTACTTATTGCTGCTAGATTGAAAATAGATCTAAAGCATAACAGAACCTTCCCAGAATGTTGCTATTAAATAATTTTACCTTTATGAGATGTTTGTTGATCCATTTTGTGAACGTCTTTTTCTGCACTCTGTCACGCTCATCTGTATAAACAAAAAAAAAACGTTACTTTACCCTCAAGTGATTTAAATTGCACTATTGAAAAAGCATAAGCAACAGATCCTTTACTTCCTCTACAATATCTTCTCCATAATAGTTACAATCAAATTAACTTAAACAATGAGGCACTGAAGGCTTCAAGTTAAAATATGAATACTGCTCAATTAACCATGGTCACTGCCTATTTCTATTTCACATTGTTGTTTTCCACAAAAATCACAGAAAATAGGTGTCTCAACTACAAAATGTTATTTTCAAAAAAGTATGAAATACCCTTCTAAAATAGGGTACAAAAACATTTAGTGCAGCCTACGTCTTTTCATATAGCTACACATATATAAATGTACCACATTAAATGAGAACACTTTTAATGTTAAACCCACAAGAGAATTGGGAGAGAAAAATTCAGATCTTCAATAAACGTTCATGCCTATTCCAAGTTTAATTCAGTAACTTATTTTCTTAAGCAAAAACGCTTTGGCATTAATTGAGAATTTTACCTAGAAGAGAAAGATAGCTAGTGCAGGCAATAGCAAGATCTCTCACCAATGCAGTTGAGTTCTACGGTTAGGTAAGATACAATATTAATGCTGCATAAAAGTTGTTTTACCTGGCATCTAGCTGGGTTACATCTGACTTAAGTGCAATTTCCATTCCTACCACAAAAGGTTACATTTAAAAATATTAATTGAAAACATACACGAAATAATTGGAAAACAAAAACTTATCACACATCCAACTTGTTACAAGTTGTTTTTAAAGAATCAGAAATTAATTGTAGGTCTTTTGCCATTTATATAGCTCATAAGCATAAACTATATTTGTAAAATAATCATACCTGCTTAGGACTTTCTCCTCAATTGTGATTATCTTCAATCAGTACATTCCAAAGTTAGCAAAAATCTAACAATCCACTTGTTATCCTTACTTACAAGCACGTAATTCACAACTAGACATAATCTAGGTTAATACATCCTTGTCTAACTAGCCTCACGCTCCAGCAAGACAACAGGCTTTATCAAGAGGGATGTCCATGTAAAATCCTCTGTTTCACAACAATCATATATACTGGACTACATATGAAATGGAGGAGCTAGTGTAGATCATAACCTGTAATTATTAGATGTGGACAACACTCGATGAATTTTAATTTTTTGTTGTGGTTCTGTTCGCCGAGCTGGAAGTTTTTGTTGCAAACTTTCGTCCCCTGGCTAGGCGACATCAGTGCTTGGGAGCCTCCTGCGAAGCACTTCTTTGATGTTTCCTCCGGTGTTTATAGTGGTCTGTCCCTGCCGCTTCCGGTTGTCAGTTTCAGCTGTCCGCTGTAGTGGTTGGTATATTGGGTCCAGGTCGATGTGTTTGTTGATGGAGTTTGTGGATGAATGCCATGCCTCTAGGAATTCCCTGGATGTTCTCTGTCTGGCTTGCCCTATGATAGTAGTGTTGTCCCAGTCGAATTCATGTTGCTTGTTGTCTGCTGGTCGTGTCATTTCGTGGCTAGTTGATGTTCTTGTATGCGGATTGTTAGCTGTCTTCCTGTTTGTCCTATATAGTGTTTTGTGCAGTCCTTGCATGGTATTTTGTACACTACATTAGTTTTGCTCATGTTGGGTATCGGGTCCTTCGTTCTGGTGAGTTCGACTGGGACAACACTACTATCATAGGGCAAGCCAGACAGAGAACATCCAGGGAATTCCTAGAGGCATGGCATTCATCCACAAACTCCATCAACAAACACATCGATCTGGACCCAATATACCAACCACTACAGCGGACAGCTGAAACGGACAACCGGAAGCAGCAGGGACAGACCACTATAAACACCGGAGGAAACATCAAAGAAGCGCTTCGCAGGAGGCTCCCAAGCACTGATGATGTCGCCTAGCCAGGGGACAAAACGTTTGTAACAAAAACTTCCAACTCGGCAAACAGAACCACAACAACAAGCACCCGAGCTACAAATCTTCGCACAAACTTTAATTTTTTTCCCAAAAGCTGGTAGTATAATATTTTGCATGTTGAAGCTAAAACAGTTCTCAGCACAAGAACTTTGAGAAAAAGGAACAAACCATTAGATCCAACAACTTGTTTTTGACAGATCAAAGGCCAAGCAAATCTTTTGCATTTGATCCCTATGGCCTAGTAACTCTTGGGTGCTTGCAGAAGATTGCACTTTACATGGTAATCTTCCAAAGCCCTGGCCCAGAACTGTAACCTCACATGTATGTACTCTTAACTGCACTTCATATCATTTGTCTTATAAGGCTTCACATCAGCTATACAGATTGTGACTGATAACTTTATGATCGATCCAATTATGATCAATCCAATTTTGATCTTCAAACCAAATAAAACTAGGAATCATTATTTAACATGTTTTAATCAAGAAAATTATTAACAATTTTTAAAAGGCTAATATGATTAAATCAAAAAGTCTTCAAGTTAAAATACCAAGAATGCAAATTAATAGCATAGCTTGAGCATTCATTGTACTAGGCCACAGGCATGTTCAAATTCTCCAAATTGGAAAGCTGATTGTTCATTTCATTTGGGCAATGAAAATTTCTATCTCAACATCTGCTTACTAAAGAGGTGACACCAGTACAACACTGGTCAATTAACCCAAACTCCAAGTAACATTTTTGATTTTACAGAAGAAAGTTTTATTTGTTGGATTAAAAGGTGGAACCTTGTACTTTTGCTTTATTCTGGAGATAAAAATTGACTGCAATCAAGATTGATATGGATTATTAATTGATTAATATGGTTTAAACCTCAAACACATACAACAGAACTGTTTTCCGTAGAAAACATTTAGAACACAAATTTCTCTCATGAAAATTCCAAGTAAACATTCCTTCACAACAAAACAGGTTCAAACAAAGTTTGAACAGAAGGGAGGTAAATGGATTTAGTGATGTAAGGAAGGAATTTCTGTAATATAGTCAGATATTATTAATCTTTTATAATTAGTCTTAGACTTTGTACTGTAACATGGAGTTCTAAGTAGTTTTGCCAAGAGCAATGCTTTACTTTTTCATATAGAAAGTTGAAATGAGAAAAGCAATGCACACCTACTTCAACGAAAGCCCAGAGCAACTATTCAGCAGACTGGAACTCATTTTAGTATTAAAGGAAATGGTTGTGCTAATACTTAAAAGCAAATTTGTACAAATTCCCAGGAGACACAATAGACCATCTGGACATCTTCAAAATACGATTTTGAACTGGACCCAAGGAGCCACTCCTGAAGAAGGGCTCCTGCTCAAAACGTTGATTCTCCTGCTCCTTGGATGCTGCCTGACCTGCTGCGCTTTTCCAGCAACACATTTTCAGCTCTGATGTCCAGCATCTGCAGTCCTCACTTTCTCCAAGTTGTACTACACCTGAAGAGAAGTCCACATGTTGCAAGCTTCCAAACTAGAAATGGTGTCAATTTATTTTGATTCTTGAATGCCATATTTGCAAATTGAAGGATTTAAGAATATTTGAAGAGACCAATCTTTATAAATCTCCATGTATATCAATGCACAAGTCATGCTGAGATAACAGAAAACCAATTACTGCATGTTAATCAATGTCCTTAAGTCAATGACTCAGGAAAATGTTACAAAATTGAAGAAACACCATCTTAATCTGTGAAGCTTAAGATAAGTTTAGTGCACTAAGTTAAAATTCATTTGGTTCACTGGAGCAAAGCAACAAGGGATTGCGGACTTCAATTGTATAATTAAAAGGAGAATGCTCAGTGGGGAATAGATGCCCATCTTTCGAGAAAAGGCCATGCAAAATGACAAACACAGAGTGGCATTGCAGAAGCCAAGGATCAGGCTGGCATGCTGACCACTTGTCAGCATTTCACATGCAGGTTAGAAAACAAAACTGAGCAAAAAAAGTTCGGTCTTTGAAGTTTTCTTCTTCAATCTACAATATTTATATTTTACCATTAAAAACTGTATATTCCACAGAGTCTTTGAAAATATTTTTAAAATTCTTAATCTTTCAGGAGTGATTACGGTAAATATTCCTTGTAAAGAAAGGCAGAAGCTTGCCTTTATAAAGGGGCATTCACAACCTTGGCCTGTCCAGAAACAATTAACAACCTATGATGTGCATTCACAGATTGTTGTAGGAAATATGGCAACAATTGCATATACGCAAGGGTCCACAAACAGTAACGTGATAATGACCAAATGTTGTGATGAGGAGGAATGAATAATGGCCAGAATGTTGTGGAGAGTACCCTTAAATCTTCTTCTGAATAATATCATGTGATCTTGTTCACCTGCATGGGACAGTAAACAGGCTTCGGTTCAACATTTCATCTAAAAAGTTGACTCTAGTGTGCAAGCTTAGGCCTCATGCTGATGCTTCTAAAGCAGAGGCTGAAGCAGACAGTGATATCACGAAAATTAAGAATGGCACAATTGGTCAAAATTAATAACATGTAATAGCCAAGAGTGTAGTTCAATACTGCACATTTTCAGCCATGCTCTCAGCCATCATAAAACTCAGGAGCTTGTTTAAAAAGCCTACAGAATGGTGTACTTAATATGCGCTAGTATATATTTCACAGCTACTGCAATCTGATTTTTACATATTTAATCTAATACCATTCTGTTGCATGCTCCCATTATCCAGAAATACTGGTGAAAACCTGAAACAAAGTTCAGTTCACAGTCTAGCCTCATTTTGTATGTTTTAGTTGTAACTAAATAAACAACAACACAAGACAAATTGACAAACCATCATTTTAAATATCACAGATTATACAGAGATTCGTCAATTTCTGCAGTGATGTGTTATTCAACATTTTCTCATGGTGTCAACCACGAGAGTGACTGCTATTAAGTGCTATAAGAATAGCACTGTTTGAATAGTCTGTTTGAACAAAACTGTATCCCAAAATCAATGTCAAAAAAAAGGTAGAAGCATGCTTTTTCTTTTACATAACTAAACATCAACACAACCCAGTTTTTAACAAAATATTTTCCTTTGTTTCCATTCAGTGCCCCATTCTATTTAAGGTAGGCAGGTATTTATAGAAACTTAACTGTCAAGTAGCTCAAAACAACAGAACAACTAAATGTCTTATTTTTCACATTTCCTCCAAGTGAGAAGAAATGGTTTGCCCCAATCACCAGCTACAGTTACCAGATTTAAAAAGTCACTGCCCATTATGGAGAAATTGTTGGTACAAATCTGCTCTTCGCTATTACTACGCAAATAGGATGCGCTTTCCAAGCACTCATCTATGAAATAAATGAAATTCAATTTCCATGAGTGAATACACTATTAGGACTTAGAAGAAAAAAAAATTACACTACTTTGTGATGTGATGTTTGACTGACCACTTGTTTTAGTGATTAGAACAGGTAAAGGAAATATTAGTACTAGAATGGCAAACATATCTTGTACATTTTAATGAACTTTAATCTTTAAAGTTCTCAATACATTAAAAGGGATGAAGTAGTCATTACAGTCATGGTTTTAGATTCATAGATCAACAGCACAACTAGAATTTCACATGTGGTATGGGGGGGGGGGGGTGAGGGGAAAACGGTGAACATTAAAGGAAAAAAGTTACCAGCACACAATGCTACCATTATAAAAATGTTTACCACTGCACAGTTTAAGTTGGAAAGACCAATAGTTTTCTTTTATTGCTTGAAATATAATAACAGCTTCATGTACAATATTACTACGGACTACAAAATTTAAACAAATAAATCATACTGACCCATGCAGCACATCAAGGAAACCAGGCTTGCATTTAGCTCCCTGTCATTACTGTAGAGACCCCATATTTTACCAGCACGTGTAGCTGACATTATGCTTCGTTCCCGTCTTGAAAGTTTGAGGCCTTGAAGCACAACAGAATGCTGTTATGATGCAATGAGCCAAGTGTAATATACAGTAGTAGGTCGTGAACCACTTCCTGAAAAGCTAGGATTTCTCCCAATGTTCTGATACCTTAACAGTCTGCAAACTGCCAACTCAAAGCGTGCATGTGTGGCTCATTGCCATTCATATCTGTTATGGACATGCATACTTTGAATCCAAAGATCAAAAAAAAAATTCTATTGATTTAAGACAAAACGAAATTATAGCAACAGAGGCAAATAAAGTAAGTCTCTTAGTAAAAAGATAAACTGTTGTTTGTATCTGTGCATTCCTACAGCTTTTGTATTGTCTTACAAAGTCCAGCCAGGCTTGTTTCAAATCATCCAGTTGCCAAAAAAAAAACTGCAGTCAAATTAAAAACTGAAAAGAACTGATGCATCTTCTTTCTTCACCAGCAATCAATTTTCCAGTGACCCATATTACTGAACTGAATCAGATATACAGAAGGCACTGAAACATACGCAGTCTGAAATCATTTCCCTTTTTCTCTTGCTTCATGTTGATAACATGCAGAAACTGTTCGGAGCTATAAATATCTTTTGCAGCTTGTGTATTAGCCAGGGAGCCTTTAAATCTAGTACAGCTATAATTTTCTCCTGTATTCACCTGCTACTGCTGCAATATCTGTGCTGCACTGCTTCAAATAAACTGTAGATCAATCTCCTTAAAACATGGCAGTCTAACGTCATTTCCTCAAAGCTGAAAATGATTCACAGAAATAGAGGCAGTGAATCTAACGGAATGAGCTAAAAACGAATAAAAGAAGGAGCCCTTGTGGTGTCAGATACTATGCCGACAGAAATTACCAGCGGACATTTTCTACCAACTTCTCCCTTGCTCTGCCCACACCACTCCATCCTTCTCATGACCTTCTACCCCTCCCCCCCAAACCAGATGCTACTTCCTTCAGTGGTGTTAAGGCAGTGAAGACAGTAAACTATCATTCCAGTTTTACAATTCAGTCTGCCCATTAAAAGCAAAAGGACATAAACAAGCAAGAAACTTTTTTTCTTAAATAGCAATCATTACAATTTCTCTTCTGAACACAGATGAGCAGGATCTAAAAAGTTACAGGGTCCATCTGCTTCAGTTTAAAATTTAAAAGAAACTCAGATCCTATACTTGGTATCCAACAGTCTTCAAATCACTACTTCTGCCTAAAATTCTAACCAACTCTTGAATTTTCCAAGATAGCTACCGCCAATATTTCCATATACTCATTCTACTGTTTGGAAAAGAAAAAGTTTATGATAATTTAGCTTGGCTTTAGATTCCCAGTTTTGGAGCTCAGCGATCTCTAATCTCAAGGATCAGAATACAACTGTAATATGCTAACCAGAAGTGTACAAAGTATTTCAGTTAATGAACAACTGATTTCTAGTTCACTCTCTCCTTCCAATAAGTCCTCATTCTATCAGTTTGTAATTTCGCATGGCATTATTCATTGTTTCAGCACACAGGTACCTTCCGAATCCATCTCCTGTGTTGTGTCCTGCTTATTCGTATTACGTAAAATCTAGACATTGCAAGAAAAACTTCCCAATCTAGCCCAATCACTTTGCGTTGTGTTTTTGCACCAGCTATTTTTCCCACCACTCTCCCCAGCCAGTTTTCAATATTTAGCAAATTGAAAACTTTAATTGTATTCCCACTTGCAAAGCAGTGAAGTACAATGCAACTAATAAAAGTTGTTGGTCCACTGTGATGGAGCACCTTTTACGCAGTCACTTAGTTTTTTGGACAGAACCAATGTATACTCCACTTTGAGATTTTGCCCTGCTGCATCCTATCCTTTACCTTTAGTGTTGCAAAAAGCTTCACTAAACTCTATTCATTTGGTTTAAAAAAAACTAAATTTTCCAATTGAAATTTTAGCAAAGTTTCAGAATAGCTAGGAAATGCCCTCAAGCATGATTTTATCTTAAACAAATATACTAACTCATTTTGCATCTCCATATGTTATATGAACATATAAATTAGGAAACGTTGAACATTCAGCCAATTATACCTACTCCACCCCAAGTGCATCCATTGCCAAACAACCTGTTTTCAACTAAAAAATTTAAAAAACTGAATGCTAGAGATCTGGAACAAAAACAAACTGCTGTGTACGTTCAATAGGTTTAGCAGCATCTGCTGACAGAATGCAGAGTTAAATGTTCTGAGTCTGGTGACTCTTTCTACCTACTGTCAGTTCTGAAGATGTGTTATTTATGTTTAAATTGGGGTTGGGGTAGGGGAAAAGAAGGGATGAGCAGATTGGTGGAAAACAAAAACAAACTTCAATCACAGAAGGTGCAACCTTTGCCTGTTTTCCTCCTCCCACCTCACTATCCAAGGCTCTAGACATATCTTCGAGATGAAGCAACAATTTACCTGCACTTCATTCAATCTAGTCTATGGTAGTCGCTGATGACAATGTGGTCTCTTCTACCCTGGGAGCACAAAATCTAGACTGGGGGACTGCTTTGCAGAACACCAACATTGTATTGTAAAGATGACCCCAAGCTTCCAGTTGCTTACCAGATCAATACACCGTATTCCTATACCAACATTTCTATCACAGGCTAACTATAGTACTCCAGTGAGCCTCAGCACAAGCTGGAAGAACAGCATCCCATCTTTCCCTTAGTAACCCTATAGGCTTGAGGAGTCAACATTGAGCCCAATAACTTTACAGCCTGATCAATTTCTTCCATGTTTTTCTTTATCAACCCCACACCATGGCCCTGTCATGAAATAGGTTGGTTTCAACACAGCCAAACCGTTCTCTCCTATTCTTAGCCTTCAGTATCACTTATTCAGCTGTTCTTTTACCCTGGCTTCTATAATTCCCTCGCCTGCCTACCCCTTTCATTTTGTGCTCTCTCTGGGCTCCATCTCCACCTATCTTCTCTCCACACCCTCACTTGGTCTTCAGCACAAATACCATTTTTTGCAAGCTGTCAGTTCTCATAGAAAGTCACTGGACTCAAAATGTGAACCCTACTTTCTTTCCACAGATGTTGCTAAACCTTGGGTTCCTCCAGCAGTTTTCTTTCTACCGCCATCTTAAATATACTCTGAGCCTGCAACAATATCAGCAGAAACTTAGCAGATCTGGCAGCAGCTATGGAGAGAGAAAAAGAGTGGTAATGTTTAGAGATTGTTATGACTTTCCTCAAAGTCTCCAGTTAAAGGGAAATATACTGGACTTGAAACTAGCTGTTTCGCTCTAAAGATACTGCCAGACCCAGAATTTCTCTAGTGTTGGGGCTTATTTCAGATTTTCAGCATCCACAGTATTTTGCTTTTATTCAATGAGGCTGCCTCCACTACTGTCTAAGCCAGGGAGTTCCAAAATTGCACAACCCTCAAAAGATTCACCTAATTTCTGTCCTAAATGTGAGACTCCTAATTCTGAAAACAGTGTTCCCTATCTCTGGACTCACCTATAAGAGCAATCATTTTTCCCAGGTTGTCAGAACCATTCATTCAGAATCTTATTTTGATCCAAGTCATTCCTCACGCTTAAACTCCAATGAAAGCAAACTTGGTCTGTCCAACCTTTCCTCATCAGATAACCTGCATATTCCAGGTATCAAACTAGTAAGTCCCCTCTGAACCACTTCCTTAAATAAGGAGATCAAAACTCAACACAATGTGAGATATGGTCATATCATTGCCATGTCGAACTGAAGCATAACATTCTTACTTTTATGTTCAATTCCTTTCATAAATAAAGGAAAGCATTTCATTAACCTGAGCTATCTGCTGTACGCGCATTAATGTTTTGTGGCTCATGCACTGGAATGCCCAGATCACATTGCATCTCAGAATTCTGCAGTCTCGCTATGGTGAGGGAACATTCTGCTGTTCATTCAGGATGATCTTCCGTGTACAATCTACTATAAATACTAGCCCCACTAGCTCATCCCAAGTTAGATCAAAGCAAGATCTACTTTCATCTTCATACCATTCTTACCCAATTCAATCAAGCCATGCAAGTAATTAATGCAACTTGAAGCCAAACCTTCTACTACATGCCTATTATTTTTTTAAAACTTATGCTGCAGTGCACTTCTCTTTAGATTTTTCTTGCAAAGTCAGTAATATGTAATGAAAATGATAGATCTGTTCTCCATATTAGGACAGCATGAGAAAATGTACAATACATGGAGTTGCAGCGGAGAAACAGGCTATCCCATCCAACTGGTCTCGGTGCAAGCATGTGTCCCCCATGTGAGCCTCTCATTCAGCCTATTTCACCTAATCCAAAGACCATAAACAGAATTAGAAGGCTTTTTGAATTGTAATGCAGATTTGAAGGCAATGAGGTAAATGATTGTTCAACCATGAACTAAGTTCCACTTTCTTGCCAGTTCCCAGTGAACCTCTGACTTAATTGTAGACTCTTATTTCTTTTCCCTATGTATTTATCTAACTTTCCCTTAAAAATGTAATATTTTAAATCATACCTATTTCAGAACCACTAGAAAATTGTGTTCATACCAACATCCCAAGGAAGTGCAATAGATTTCTGACTGAATTAATTTGAACCAATTTCCCAAAGGTAATTCTACTTTGTCATAGTAAGAGGAAATGTGATGGTGTAGAAAATGGAATTTACAGTAAAATGTACTTAGAACATTTGGCACATGTAGGGTTAAACTTGTATTATTTGCCAAAAAAAAGAGTAGAGGTGGTAGTGATGCAGTGGTAAAGTCACTGCACAATCAAGTAATCCAGAACTCCAGACTAATTTTCTACAAACATAGGTTTGAATTCCACAATGGCAATGGTAAAATTTGAATTCACAAAAAGTCTGGAATTTTAAAAAAAGCTAACCTAATATAAACCACCTAAATATATTCAATTGCCATAAAACCTATCTGGTTTACTAATGTCCCTTAGGGAAGGAACTCCACTATTGTTAAACAGTCTGGCCTACATGTGACTCCAGACATATGCTGTCCTAATAAAGAGAGCAAGTCTATCATTTTCATCACGTTCTGGATTAGTGGTGCTGGAAGAGCACAGCAATTCAGGCAGCAACAGAGGACAGGCAAAATCCGAGGACAGGCAAAATCCCTTCATCAGGAATAAAGGCAGAGAGCCTGAAGCGTGGAGAGATAAGCCAGAGGAGGGTGGGGGTGGGGAGAGAGTAGCATAGAGTACAATAGGTCAGTGGGGGAGGAGATGAAGGTGATAGGTCAGGGAGGAGAGGGTGGAGTGGATAGGTGGAAAAGGAGCTGGGCGGGTCGGACAAGTCCGGACAAGACAAGGGGATAGTGTTGAGCTGGAGGTTAGAAACTAGGATGAGGTGGGGGAAGGGGAAATGAGGAAGCTGTTGAAGTCCACATTAGTTAAGCTGACTCTTAACTGCCCTTAGCGCAACTACAGACAGGTAATAAATGCTGCCAAGTAAGCAAACCCAGATCCAATGAATGAATTTAAAAAAACCATTATTTAAGCTTCAACTACTACATATTGCTTTCATTGTCTGCTAACATTTGAAGCAAAATCACTGGTTTCAATTTCAGCACAGCAGCTCAGTGGTTAGTACTGCCACCTCAGTGCCAGGGATGAGAGTTCGGTATCACCCTCTGTCTGTGAGAAGTTTGCACATTCTGCTCATGTCTGCATGGGTTTCCTCAGAGTGCTCCGGTTTTTTCCCTCAGTCCAAAGATGTGCAGGTTGGGTGAATTGGCCATGCTAAATTGCCCATAATGTCCAGGAATGTGCAGGCTAGGTGGACAGGCCACAGAAAATGCAGGGTTATAGGGATAGGACAGGAAGGTAGGTCTGTACGGAATGCTCTTCAGAGGAACAGTGTGAATTCAGTGAGCCAAATGGCCTGCCTCCACACTGTTGGGATTCCATGATTCTATGAATCCATGTTCTTATTCAGTGGAAATTCAAATCAAATTAATCAACAGAGAACAAGTTATAAAGCTGTCTTTTTTCCAAGGCAAGTTATTTTCCAGGGAAAGACGTAGAAAATGGAGGCATTTCCTACAACCACAGTCATTGGCCTTTCTGCAGAAAAAACACAGCTACTTCCACTTGTCTTGTGCAATTACAGGCACCATGGATAGTGAAGAAGAAACTGTTAATGGATACTTTTGAGAAACTGAGGGTAATAAAAGGATGATTTCAACGTGAGCAGATGGAAACTGGATTTTTATACAAGTCACAATGAACTTTTAATTACCTGATATTATTTTATAGTTGTTTGTATTTATATCCCTTCCTAAGTTAATTAAACTTCTAACAATTGATCAATCTGTTTCCAACATCCAGAAATCTGCACTATGGACATTAACCTGGAATAACTTTTATGATAAACAATTTCAAAGGATTACACTCTGAACCCCTGACCTCACTTTCCATCTGCTTAACAGAAATGCTGGGAACTTAGTTTTTAAAATATTGGAACATTCAAATCTATATCTGTCTAGAAATTGACATTCAAAAGATGACAGAGCTCATTTCATTTTTAATTTAGCTTGAGCAAGTAGATGGCAATGACTGCAGGTTGTTTCCTTTTAAGAATGTTTGGACAGAGTAACTGAAATTTCAAATTTCCATTTCTCTTCAGTTTAGTAACTAAAAATACAAAATGTTGATCAGAATTATCATCTTAACTGGAGGGTCACTAGTCACGTATTGCAATTATCAGGCAACCCAACTCATTGAACCAACATCCAAGATTCAAAATGGGAATTTTCTATGGAATGAAAACAATTCTCCTGATTTTACCATTATGATGAACTTAAATTATTTTGAAAACCAATTTCTAACAAGTTAAACAAATCCTCATCTTAATATAACTCAGTTAAGATGGATTTAAGAGTGTGCTGCATCTAGGGTTTCTTAACATCAATCAGAAGATCAAACTTTGGATCCTGAGATACTCATTTAATTTGCTCATCTCTGGTAACCGTGCACTCTGGGTGTTGCTAATTCAAGTATTTGAGAAATTCACCAGCTTGCACCACCTGATGTCTCTCTAGCGATAAAGCTACACTGGCAACAGAATTTTCAAGAAAAAAGTCTAGAGTGCACCGCAGATGCTGTGAAAGAGGATGCATACTTAAATGAGGAGTTTTCAAGGAGGTAACAAATAGCAGCAATGAATGAGGGGGAATCTTTATTCTGTTCAATAAAACACGACATTCCATTCTGACCGGAAATACTCTAACAGTTCAAAGAGATTTGAATGACTTTAGTTTCTTTTTTTAAAAAAAATCCATACATCAGCAATATGGAAGAATTCCAAATATTCAAACATCTCAAAAATGATTTGTACTGCAGTATTAAAGGGATTTGGTTTAACAATAGATTTCTTCAAAGATTCATGTTAGTCAAAGTGGAAAACAGAAATCCTCCTCCTCTTTGCCTGCAACATAAAAACCATGATCCTCCACATCCCATCAGTTCCAAAGTGGAGTCTTTGAACTTGAAATGTTAACATCTTTCCTTAGATGCTACCAGACCAGAGTTTCTCCAGCATTTTGCGTTTTAATTTCAGACTTCTAGAATTCATAGTATTTTGCAATATTCATATAGAAATAGAAGTCAATATAATTCTTTGCAGTTAGCTTGCAATGCGCATCGATCACCAAGTGTTTAGCAAAACAATGCGAATACCATAACATTGATGGGTAAAACATGTTGATTCACGATGCGGTTTTCAAATCAAATCATTGCAAATAAATCAATATCTTGAACAAATTGACTTTTTGTCTATTTATTTAATTAATTGCAGAAGCAGCAAATCCTCATGATATTAATGTGGGTCCAGTCTGTTCTGATATAATGTGATAGTGCCGTTTCTGTGCGAACTCCCATTATAAGAAAATCGCATAATAGCAGCACCATGTAAATCAATGGGACCAGAATCACCTTATAGCCAATACAGGTAATGCAAGTTCACACTCTACAAATAATGGTCTAAGTTCTTCAATCACGTTATAGCCAATTCGCGATGAAGAAATGCATGTTATAGCAAAACCAACAATATTAGCTTCACAATTTATTAAACTTGGGTGTGTCACCTGATACCATAAGCACCCAGAATGCCTCAAGCTCAGCTGTGCACATAAAATTCAGTTTTCTCCCATCCTTGATCTTCATTACTTCTACAAGCTATTCTTTTAAGCGACATTATCATCCTCATTATTCCTTTCTTTTAAAAGCAAACTAAGCAATGGGTAAATAAAAGGCTCTTTCTAAAGGGTCACAAATAATCATTTTCAGCACTGGCAGTATCAGCAACTAGATTACATTCCTACTGACTTTATGTGCATTCTAAACATTTAAGAAAACAAAAGATTTATCTTAAAAATGAAGGGGAGTAATTGATCTGTGTTTTCAAATTTCATTCCTCCTGCTGATAATTTTAGCAAAACAATTTGGTGACTAAGTTATACCAAACTGACCATTTTTTAAATTTAAGTAAAACTCATTGGGGAATTATTACAGCACTAAGTTGTTCTGCAAAAAAAAGAGTATGAGTTTAAGCCAGTTACATTAAACACTATGACGTTGCAGTACTGCAACCCCATTCCAAATGAAAAAGATTTTTTCCTCATCTCAGTTCACGATTAGTAAATTTCCGATTAAGCAGTGAAACTTCCTTTCAGGCAAAAGAGTGCAATAACATTGTGAAGGCAAGATTTTTAAAAAGTTTATTTGCATGATTAATCTCCTGCTCCATCTGAATCATGCACGACCAAGTGAAGAATACTCACCTTCTCTGCCTGTGTTTTGACTATGAAAGTACCAGACACTAGCAATGCTCAGAAAATGCCCAACAATGAAGAGTACAGGCCCTAGCAAGGAAGAGCTAGGTACTGGCATTTCTCTCCCAACACTGCTTTCTGGAGTTGCAATGAATTCCTTTCTGTTGATGCGTTTCTGTACCACTTAAACGATAAATATGTGAGCTCTTCAAGTGAATAACCACAGAGGTTTCCTGTACTCACAGATATCCGGTATTTTTAAAAATTATTTTTGAAGAAATAAAAACTTGAAAAAGGTTAATTAGGTTTTAAGTTAACTTGTGTTGTCATTACATCCTAACAAGTTTTCACAGATTAGGAGCACTTTGTCTTTACTTGCTGCTGCAGTCAGCAGCTGACGCATTTTTCTTTAGAAGATTTCTGACAGTCATGATTAGGTCATAATCCAAATTTTCCACTTGGTTATTACCAGCCTCACTGGGAGGTTGATGATCCACCAGATGAGCAGAGTTTAAAAACTTGTAATCTAATACAGTTTATTTCCTGAACTTGTGGTTTGTTTTGCATTACGTTCGGAGTTCATTTTGTAATTAACTACCCTTAACATCCTTTCCTTTGGCAGAAACTTAAACATAGTCAACACAAAATGCATTTATATGATGTTCATCACAGAACAATCTTAAGGACCTCTGCAGAAGAATAACTTGTATTTCTATAGTGCTTTAATGCAGTAAGATGCCCCAAAGTGCCTCACAGGACCATTATCAAACAAAGTTTCACACTAAGCCACAAAGAAATAGTATTAGCATGGATGACTGAAAACAGAATTGAAGAGGTATCTTTAAGGGGTGGGATTGATCAGCAACTCAGTCGGCTGGAGGTCTTCTTTGTGACAGAGAGTGATGCTAACAGCATGGGTTCAATTCCCTTAATGATTGAGATCACCAGAAAAGGTCCCTCGCTTTTCAACCTTGCCCCTCACTGGAGGTGTGGCAATCCACAAGTTAAACAGTCACCAGTTGGTTCTCACTGATTAGAGAACAGCTTTGGGGCCCTCTGCTCTTTACAATGCCCCACATAAGAGGACACAGGTGGAAAAATTGAGCAAGGGAATTTCAAACTTGGGGATGAGACAGCTAAAGCCAGAGCTGCAAAAGCTTGGCTTTCTGCAACTCAGGACATACAAGCTTCCAGAACTGTCAGAGCACAGAATTCTCAAAAATGTAGAGCTCAAAAAGGTTGCAATGTTCAGGAGAGGAAAAATCATTTTGGAATTTGAGACATCATTGGTCTGTGAACTAATATGACAGGGGTGACGGGTCAGGATTTTATGCAAGCTAGCACACCAGAATTGGGAAAAAGTATGAGTTATTGGAGAGTGGAAGCTGAAAAGCATGTTGGAATGATGATCTGTAGAGAGGAGCAGATGGAGTTAGGTGAAGCCATGGTGAAAAGCTGGCAAAAGGCTTTGATTTGCTTTGAGCAGATCGTTACTAAGGGATGTTATGGAGAAGCATTTGTTAAGTGTATACAAGAAAATTTTCTGATTCAGTATGTGGATAAAACTAGAGAAGGTGAAAAACTTGATCTACTCTTGGGAAACAAGGCAGGTCAAGTACTTTGGGGCCATCAACCATAATTCTATTAGTTTTAAAAGTGATGGAAAAAGATATTCAGGATCTAAAAGTTGAAGTTAGAAATTGGAGGAAGGCCAATTTTGATGGTATTAGGCAATAACTTTCAAAAGTTGATAGGGGGCAGATGTTCACAGGTAAAGGAATGGCTGGAAAATGGGAAGCCTTCAAAAATTAGATAACGAGAGTCCAGAGACAGTATGTTTGTGTTAGGCAAGGCTGTAGGTGTAGGAATGCTGGATTAGATTAGATTACTTACAGTGTGGAGACAGGCCCTTCGGCCCAACAAGTCCACATTGACCCGCCAAAGCGCACCCACCCAGACCCATTCCCCTACATTTACTCCTGCACCTAACACTACAGGCAATTTAGCGTGGCCAATTCACCGAACCTGCACATGTTTGGACTGTGGGAGGAAACTGGAGCACCCGGAGGAAACCCACGCAGACACGGGGAGAATGTGCAAACTCCACACAGTCGGTCGCCTGAGGCGGGAATTGAACCCGGGTCTCTGGCGCTGTGAGGCAGCAGTGCTAACCACTGTGCCACCGTGCCACCCGATGACTAGAGAAATGGAGATTTTGGTTAAGAAAAAAAAAGTATATATCTGATACAGACACCAGAGGTAGATTGAATCCTTAGAAGAGTACAAGGGAGTAGAAACATACTTACGAGGGAAATCAGGAGGTCAAAATGGGACATGGGGTAGCTTTGGCAAATAAGGTTAAGGAGAATCCAAAGGGAGTTTGTAAACAAATTAAAAGGACAAAAGGGTAACTAGGGAGAGAATAGAGCCCCTAGGAGAAAGTGAGGACTGCAGATGCTGGAGATCAGAGCTGAAAAATGTGTTGCTGGAAAAGCGCAGCATCCAAGGAGCAGGAGAATCGACGTTTCGGGCATAATCCCTTCTTCAGAAAGATCAGCAAGGCAGCATTTGAAGTTGCAGGTGATGAGGGAGATACTAAAGTATTTTGCATCTGTGTTTACTGTGGTGAAGAACATGGAAGATACAGAATGTGGGGAAACAAATGGTGACATCTTGGAAAAAAAAGTCCATATTACAGAGGTGGTGCCCTGAATGTCTTCAAACTCGAAGGTGGATAAATCCCCAGGACTTGATCAGGTGTACCTCGAACTCTGTGGGAAGCTAGGGAGGCAACTGCTAGGCCCCTTGCTGAGATATTGAAATCAGATAGTCACAGATGAGGTGCTGGAAGAGAGAGAGGTTGGCTAACATGGTGCCACTATTTAAGAAAGGTGGTAAAGAAAAACCAGGGAATAATAGACCGGTGAGCCTGACATCAGTGGTGGGTAAGTTATTGGAGGGAATCCTGAGGGACAGGATTTACATGTAGTTGGATAGGCAAGAACCGATTAGAGGTGAAAATGTGTTGCTGGAAAAGCGCAGCAGGTCTTCTGTTCCTGGATGCTGCCTGACCAGCTGCGCTTTTCCAGCAACACATTTTCAGCTCTGATCTCCAGCATCTGCAGTCCTCACTTTCTCCTCGAAGAACCGATTAGGGATAGTCAACATGGCTTTATGTATGAGAAATCATGTCTCACTAACTCGATTGAGGTTTTTTTTTTTAAAAAAGTAGTAACCAAGAGGCTTGATGATGGCACAGCAGTGAACATGATCTATATGGACTTCAGTAAAGACATTCGACAAGGCTCCTCATGGTAGACTGGTGAGCAAGGTTAGATCTCATGGAATACATGGAGAACTAGCCATTTGAATACAGAATTAGCTCAAAAGATAGAAGACAGAGGGCAGAGATGGATGGTTGTTTTTCAGACTGGAGGCCTGTGACCAGCAGTGTGCCACAAGGATCGGTGCTGGGTCCACTGCTTTTCTTCATTTATATAAGCGATTTCAATGTGAACATAGGAAGTATAGTTAAGTTTGCAGATGACACCAAAACTGGAGGCGTAGTGGACAGTCAC
This sequence comes from Chiloscyllium plagiosum, assembly GCF_004010195.1. NCBI lineage: Eukaryota > Metazoa > Chordata > Chondrichthyes > Orectolobiformes > Hemiscylliidae > Chiloscyllium > Chiloscyllium plagiosum. The sequence goes on from NC_057736.1 coordinate 27,697,658, forward strand.
CTCAGAGTACAATGGGATCTCGATCAGATAGGCCAATGGGCCAAGGAGCAGAAGATGGAGTTTAATTTAGATAAATGCAAGCTGCTGCATTTTGGAAAGGCATATCAGGGCAGGACTTACACACTTAACTGGAAGGTCCTAGGGAGTGTTGCTGCACAAAGAGATCTTGGAGTGCAGGTTCATAGTTCCTTGAAAGTGGAGTCTCAGATAGGATAGTAAAGAAGGCGTTTAGTATGCTTTCCTTTATTGGTCGGAGCATTGAGTATAGGGGTTGGGAGGTTATGCTACAGCTGTACATGACATTGGTTAGGCCACTTTAGGAATACTGTGTGCAATTCTAGTCCCCTTCCTATAGGAAGAATGTTGTGAAACTTGAAAGGGTCAGAAAAGACATACAAGGATGTTGCCAGGGTTGAAAGATTTGAGTATCAGGAGAGGCTGAATAAGCTGGGGCTGTTTTCCCTGGAGCAGACACTGAGGGGTGACCTCAGAGGTATAGAAAATCACGAGTGGCATGGATAGGGTAAATAGACAAGGTCTTTTCCCTGGGTTGGGGGGAGTCCAGAATGGGGAGGCATAGGTTTAGGGTGCGAGGGAACAATTAAAAAGGTACCCAAGGGGCAACCTTTTCATGTAGAGGGTACTGCACGTATGGAATGAGCTGCCTGGAGGAAGTGATGGAGGGTGATACAAATACAACATTCAAAAGATATCTGCAAGGGTGTTTATGAATAGGAAGCATTTAGAGAGCTACAGGACAAATGCTGGCAAATGGGACTAGATTAATTTAGAATTTGGCAGAATTAGCTGGTCGGCCAAAACTTATACCGTCAGCAAAAATATGCAATGTGGCTTGTTCAATGGAATTTCCGATGAATGCTTTGAATTTTAGTCTGAATTGTCAAGATTTAAGAGTATAATGAAGAATTGGGGTAGCTTCAATAGCAAAGAATTCAAAATACACATAGCAGACAAAAGTTAATTTTATTTTTCAAAATAGCAAGCATTTGCAAAACATTTATTGTTTTCCTTATCTAAGCAGTTAGTATTATATGTAATGTAACCACAAATTAGGTGACTTATTTCTTGAAAAGAAGAATAATCCTGTGGGAGCAGACAGCAAATAGCTGAAATGAAAAGAATGATTTTCTGCTCGTTATCTTTTCACTTTCACACCAAAGTGCCCAGATATGATAGATATCTGAAGCTCATCTAAGAGTTGTCTTCATCCTCTGGAACTCAAAATTAGAAAAAGTAAAATAATCTAAACATCAACAGATCTTGTTTCATATGTTAATTATTTCCAAATTATACAATAGACAATCTGTGCAGGAGTAGGCCATTCTGCCCTTCAAGCCTGCACCACCATTCAATATGATGATGGCTAATCATCCTTAATCAGTATCCTATTCCTGCCTTCTCCATAACCCTTGATTCCACTATCCTTGAGAGCTCTATCCAACTCTTTCTTAAATGAATCCAGAGATTGGGCCTCCTCTGGGGAAGAGCATTCCACTCAGCCACCACTCTCTGGGTGAAGTAGTTTCTCCTCATTTCTGTCCTAATAGGTAGTATAATCTTGTGGTTTGCATTTTTAAAAAATGATTAGTACATAGACTATGACGCTGTAGCCATTAGAGAAACATGGTTGAAAGAAAAGCAGTACTGAATGTTTAACATTGCTGGGTTTCGATGTTTCAGGGGTGATAGAGAGGGACGTAAAGGGGTGGGGTGAGTTGCATTACTAATTAAGAAGAATGTCACAGCTGTAACAAAGAGGCCTCATCCAGCGAGGCAATATCAGTAGAACTCAGGAATAAGAAAAAAAAGTGCTATGACTATGACTATGTTGGGATTATTACTGCAGGCCTCTTAACAGCCAGTGGCAATAGAGGAACAGATATTAAGCAGATCATGGAAAGATGTAAAAACAACAGGGTTGTTGTAGTGAGTGATTTTATTTTCCCAGAGGAAATACATATCGCTATTAGTGGTCTACTTTTCTCCTGTATCTCACAACTGTGTTGGTAATCTTACCACAGGTTAACTGTGATAAAACTGCTACAGTTTCTCAACACATTTTGTTATTAGCACGACAAGTGTCTAACATTGTGGTCACAAATTAGAGATTCCTTTAGACCAACGTTTAGAGAAATCACAATCTGGTCAAATAAAAATCTGACAATATAGACCCTAACAATTCAAACAATACTTGGTAATAATGCAAATCTAATGCATATTCTTAAAGTGCAACTTCAACAACATAACATTTGCTCCATTGGCTTAAATCAGTTCAAATCAAAAAGGTTAAGACTTTTTTTTCTGAATTCATTATGCATTCCTCTCCTGATTGAGGAGATAGCATTGCTCAAGAATGGATCTCACTGCTCGCGTGACTTGTATAATATCCAGCTCCATGCTTCCCAAACTTCTGGGTCTGGTGGAAGGAAAGTTTTTTTTGAAAAACATACCGGTCTTTTTTTTTGCAGTAGCAATCAGACCTCAAGAGATCAAAACTTTAAGCCATACCTACCAAGAAAGGGAACTTAAAAGAAGCTTCTCGGCTGTCATCACTCAGCCAGATTTCCACAGCAGTCAATGCTGTCTGAGAAGTTGCAACCTCAAAATTTCATCAATTTGGAAGGCACTGATCTCATCCCAATACACCCAGCCGATAATGAAAATATTGGTGGTAGAATCCAATGATCTAGTCTCTTATTTGTCAACCAGTTTATTTTGTTAAAAGTCTGAAAAAAAGGCACAAGCTGATTTGCAAATCTATTCCATTATAATATCCATTTTTCAATCTCTACAACTGGCTTCTGCCATAATACTGCAATGACTAAATATGGTGTATTTTTTTCATCCTGTTGCAACACAGTCAAATTAATCAATCATTCTCCAACACCTTTCCTCAGGTTACTACTTCAGGAGGATTACCTTTACTTGAGTTCAGTCATATCTGATCATAGTCGAGTGTGTGTTGCTGGAAAAGCACAGATCAGGCAGCATCCTGATGCTGCCTAACCTGCAGTGCTTTTCCAGCCACACAGTTTCGACTCTGATCTCCAGCATCTGCAGTTCTCACTTTCTCTATATCCAATCATAGCGAGAGCAATTTCAATGACCCTCAATCTGCCACATCTTCCAGACTGTTCAAAACATCTTTTCATAGATTTCTTCTCTTCCTCATCTACACACCACCTCTTGGTGACATACATCTTTGCCTGCGATCAGTTGCCAAAAGCTCTCTCTACCTCTCCACCAACCCCTCAAGTGTTTTTCTTCCCCCTACCTCACCTCTATTTTTGAACCACATGTCTAATATTCAGTGTTGCATGAACAGCAGTCATCTCCAGGTCAGTGCAAGGCTGAAGCCATTGGCTAGTCTCCACAACAAACCATGCACCTGAAGCCAAGGCAGATTATGTGAATACATAAACACACACACACACAAATATCCTATTTAATAAAGTTGAAATGAACAAGCTACATGTTAACCATAGAAAAAAGATTCTCTTTTCCTATTTCTGTTAAAAGTCACAACACCAGGTTTATAGTCCAACAGCTTTATTTGGAAGTACTAACTTTCGGAGCACTGCTCCTTCATCCGGTAGCTAGTGGCATAGGATCATAAAACAGTTTATAGCAAGATCATAGTGTCATGCAACTGATGATATATTGAATAAGTTTGATTGTTAAGTCTTGCATCTTTCAGAGGAGGTTGCAGGTTTCAATTCATTAATATGTAAAGCCCAGAACTTAAGTCACGTTTTCCCGATAATTTAAGGTTTCAATTAATAAAAAAGACATCTCAGCTCAGACAACGCATAAGAAAAGTGACGTTAGAGTCTGTATTCCAACCTTGAGACAGACTGGTTCTATTTACAAAGTAGAAATTTATAACTTGTCATTTGGATTGACTACCTGTTTCTGCTAACATTTGCTAATCTTGATCCTCTGCAGCTAACTTGCCCTCTAATTCCATATTTGTTTTCTGGATACATAAACTTCAACTCATTAAAAAAAAACTCCTTCCTTAACTTCATCTTTTATTTGTTGTTGTTGTTACTATTGAACAGCAGTTAACACAGGTTATCACTTAATGGTCACAGTCTTTCAGAAATTAGGACTGGAGATACCTCTTTGATGTTGCCAGGATTCGAGGATTTGAGCTATAGAGAGAGGCTGAACAGGCTGGGGCTGTTTTCCCTGGAACATCAGAGGCTGCGGGGTGACCTTATAGAGGTTTATAAAATTATGAGGGGCATGGATAGGATAAATAGACAAAGTCTTTTCCCTGGGGAAGAGTCCAGAACAAGAGGGCATAGGTTTAAGGTGAGGGGGGAAAAGACATAAAAGAGACCTACAGAGTAATGTTTTCACACAGAGGGTGGTATGTGTATGGAATGACTGCCAGAGGAAGTGGAGGAGGCTGGTACAATTGCAAGATTTAAAAAGCATTTGGATGGGTATATGAATAGAAAGGGTTTGGAGGAATATGGGCCGGGTGCTGGCAGGTGGGACTAGATTGGGTTGGGATAGTTGGTCGGCATGGACAGGTTGGACCGAAGGGTCCATTTCCATGCTTTACATCTCTATGACTCTTACATTTCCTAAGAGGGGTACAGCATAGATTCACTAGTGATACAAATCAATTAAAATGATTAAGTTGAGAATACAACATTATGGTTTGCACTTCAAGCCCATATGGTCCCAGTGGTTGTCTAATTGAGATGCTTAAGAATAGAATCATTTGATAGGGAGATAGAGAAACTAATCATTCTGACAGGAAAGAGATGGTTAACCTAACTATCTACATTTTTACACGCAAAATGCAACCTAATTTTAGCTGGTTTGGGTAACTGACACGCAAATCACTATCATGCAATTAAGATTCACACCTTCCCTTCAGAACTCAATTCGTAGAAATAACCACAAGATTACAAATAACAGTCAGTCAATCAGAAATTTCAAAAGCCACCAAAAGAACAAATTCTCTTCTGCTCCCCCGTAACAGTGGTGACTCATACTGGGGAGTTTTCAATGTACAGGCTCGCCAGCATTTATTACACTAAAGTGACCTATTTCTTTTCGTAGGCCTAGGCATCACACATCAACAGGCTATGGAATCTGTGGTCTGCCTGGCAGATCCATTGTTTCTGCTGGATCCTGTTCCATGAAACTTATTTCTTCCTGTCCTGAAGAGTTTTAATTTTCCTCCCCTTGCCAATCTCTTCCCATTTACATCTGTGATTCTTCTGATCCTTTACGTCAGTTTCTAAATTTCTACTTTGCAAGTACTAGTCACATCTTCATCATGGGTGTGCAAACCCTTCAGGATAGTCTCAGGGCACTCCATTTTTTTCCTGGAAAGGTGGCCTGAACCTTTATCATCCACTAACGCCTTCCTCCACCTGGCTGAGCTCTCCTCACTTTGACCAACTTCTCAATTTTGCTCACTTTCTTCAGATCAAAAGGTGTGGCCACGGGTATCTACATTGATCTACCTCCAACTAGGGATACTGAATTCAATTGCAATATTCCACATCAACCTGGTAAAAATTAGTCAGCCACAGATTTTAGCTGGTTGGGTAACTGACATGCAAATACATCTGATAAGCAAATCACTATTATCACGCAAGCCACTAAGAAACCTTTAAATTTATCCACTGAGCTTTAGTATAAAAGCACAAAAATAAGAAACATTCTGTGCTGAGTGTATGGGTCAAGAAAGTGGGTTTTATGACATTTGCGAAAGTAACTAGCATGAAAAAATTAATACATATGAAAATGTCTTCAGAGTAAGTGGTTAGAACCTGGAATGCACTGCTGGTATAGAGAGAACATGTTAAATTAAGCCACAAAAAAAGGATCAGACAATTATTCAAAAAGGATCAGAGTCTTGGGAGGACAACAGGAAAATGGCAATAAGTGAATTGACAATTTGAAGAGTCCACACAGACATATTAGGCCGAATAATCCCACATGGGCAGAGGCTATGCCTGACTCTTTTAAGGCTTCGTGGGACAGTCCATCTTCCGCAACTAGACCAGCACCATACTTCACATCTTCCTCTGCTACATCGATGACTGAATCAGTGCTGCCTCTTGCAGTTCAACTTTGCCAACACCTTTCACCCTGCTCTCAAATTCATCCAAGCCATTTCTGACACCTCCCTCTCCTTCCTGGACCCCTCAGTCTCCATCTTCGGAAACTGACTCACCACCGATATCTATTTCAAACCTATTGACTCCCACAACTACATGGACTACATCTCCTCTCAACTACCCCCCTGCAAAAATGCTATCCCACACTCCCAATTCCTCTGTCTCCAACACATGTGCTCCCAGGATGAGGTGCTCCACTTGAGGTGGTGTATTCTCCTACTTTAGGGACCATAGTTTCCCCTCCTCAGTAATTAAATTATGCCCTCAACCATATTTCCTCCATCTCCTGCACTTCTCCCCTCAAACCCCCTCCAAAAATAGAGTTCCCACAGTCCTCACACCACCCCAGCAACCTCAGAATCCAACTCATCATCCTCTGGTATTTCGATGACCTACAATCAGATTCCACTATCAAAAAGACATTTCCTTCTCCACTCATCCACTTTCTGCAGGGATCACTCACTCTGCAACTCCCCAGTCAACCCTATATTCCATACCAACTTCACCACCACACCCAATACCTTTCCCTGCAACTGCAAAAGGTGCAACACCTGCCCCCACACCTCCCCTCTCACTTCCATCCAGACCCTAAACAATCCTCCCAAATCTGCCAAGATGCACCTGCGTATGTGAAGAATTTGTGATTTTAAATAAAGCTGTTGAACTATCACCTCGTACCGTGATTTTTGACTTTGTCCACCCTGTCCAACACCGGCACCTCCAGATCAGGAACAAGGAGGAAGTAGTGTGTAAGGTGAGTTAGTGACTCTGCAGATGGATGACAGAATAGTGGTGGAAGTGGAAAATAACTTAAGGTCTGTGAGCATTTGAATTATTTGCGAGCAACAAAGTGCTGTGTGATGCTGCTGCTCCTTTAACTAGGTTATGTTGTCCTTGTTTTTTTTTGAAAAAGAGATGTCGTAAAAGACTGAAAAGTCTAAGCTGAAGGGTTTTAGAGCCAAATTTGATTATGGCTAACAGATGCTACCTCAAGGAAAAGGCTCAGGTTTTAAAAATAAAAGCACTTGTACAATGAAAAGGGAGTGGCCAGTTCTCCCAGCTCAGCTTTTTCTCTGGTTTTGGTTTGGTCTGGCTATTCACTGAAAGCAGTCATGCAGTGGTGTTGTGAAGCTGCTGAACCCCAAGGAGCAGGTCCATGCTGAACCTGTCTCTCTGACTTTTCTCCTGTAAGGCCGTGTGTTTGATTTTACCTTTTGCGCAAGGGAGTGTTTATGGAAATTGTTGCAAGTATTTGGAACAGCAGCAAAGTTGTGATGATCTGTTGGGTTTTCAGATAGGTTAAGATATTCTGTATTTTGTTCTCTTGTGTTTCATTCAGTAATCTTGTAAATAAATTCAGTTTTGTTTAAAACTAAGAGGTTTGACCAACTGCATTCTTCCTGGAATATCCATGTTACACCTGCTTAAAACAACTGGAGAAGTTAGGGTCTGGGCTACTTTCTTGAAATGTTTCGAGGGTGTCTGACGTGGTCCATAACAGATTGCATACGGAATGAGTGATTTCAGGGAGGCAGAGGAAAATAGCAATAGAGGTGATTTCCAGGAGTACAGACAGCAGCTGTACAAGTCAAACATGACAGAAAAAGGCCACAGACATCATTCATCCCTCAGTGGCATCAAGAACAGGGAACTTAAGTTTGATAAGAGCTCTTAAAATGTAGGTCAGGATGGAATGCCTCTTTCCACCTCACGGGCTTAATGTGAGACATTAGCAATCACTGCAGTGTAGGCCTGTGACAGATAATGTAACATCCACAACATTAATGCAGGACAGAAAAAGCCAACTCTCCAACGCCCAGATCAACATTCACTCTCAATCAAAAATCATCCAATTTCAAGATAGCCACAAACATAACATGAAGCAAACACTATTCCCATTCCTTAGGTTAGAAGAGTATATTTTTGGATTCAAAGCAAGGATATTTTCTGCACCAAGATGCAAATATTATTTGAAACCAATGTTGAGACTTTTGGGTAATGCTGGTTTTCTAATTCTTAGCAACAAGAGAACAAAAAAAAAAGCTGTTCAGATCTACTAGGTTATCTTACAATTCATTTTCACAGGTATAGAGATATAAAGAATAATGAACACAAAAAGTAATCATTTCTCCCCTTGGATAACTATTTCAAAGAAAAAATTGCAAGTTACATAACCCCTTTATAATTTTAAACAATACTTATTTACTTCTATAATCCAGTCCTTTTGCAATAAATGCCAGGATTCCATGTACCTATAGTATATGCTGCACCTACACACATACTTTCTGCGATTCAAACACAAGATGCTCAGATTCCTCCGAACTGATGCACTTTGAACCTACTTCCTGTTTAAATACTATTTGCCCTTGTTTTTCCAGCCAAAATGGTCAACTTTGCACTTGTCCACATTAAACACCATCTGCCAGATTCTGGCCCATTTTTCTCGTCATCAATATCTGTCTGTAAACTCCCTAGCATCACTGCCTGCTTTTCCAACTACCATCCGCAAACTTTGTTATGTTACACTGTCCCTGCATGCAGATCATTTAAGTACACTAAGTAGTTGAGGCCCAAGAATTGAATCCTGCAGCAACCCACTGGTTACTGTTCACTATCCAGAGAATGTTTTACCCTTAACCCCTCCAGCATCTCACCTTCTAAATCAGTTTTTTATGCAGTACCTTGTCAAATACCTTCTTTAAGTCTACATTTACCACATCCACCAGACCCTCATTATCTACTTTGCTAGTTATATCCTCAAAGAACTCCAGCAAGTTTGTAAAGCATGACTTGCTCTTCATGAAATTGTGCTGATACTGGTGGCACAGATTATTGCAGATTTGATCAAGAACAGTGATACAATGAGTTTGTTAACTATACTTAAGGTTCAACCAATAGCGGACTACATGACAACCACAGTAGTTGTAAAAGTGCAGAGATTATTCAACAAAACATAATCCATAAAACATGATGCATGATGTTTGTGGTAGAATTTAAATTTAATCATTCTGCCACATGTTACATTGTTTCTCCGACTTAAATGTTTCCAACATTAATTGCCTGGAGAACAGTTGTACCGATCAGCTTTAGAATCCTAAGTTAACAACAGAAAAAGACCTGCATTCATACAGCACATTTCACAATTATTGAAATAACCTATGTGCTTTACAGACAATGAATATTCCTGGAGTGAAGACAATATTCTAGTGTACTATAGTGAACAGTTACTTTGCATACAACACACAAAAACAGCAACAGGCTAATGACCAGATATATTGATTTGTGGTATTAAAGGTAAGACAATTGGATAACTTCTGCTCCTCTTCAAAATAGAACTGGGTGAGTTTTAATTGAACATGAAAAATATTGGAGATAAATTAATAAATCTCAGGAACTATCCAACACATAGCTCAACATATTCAGTAGTTAAAAAGAAAACACAAAATCTCCTGTTCTTGACATTAGCAAAACTGAGCAGTGAAATAGTGAGGAGTCAGAGCAGTCGGAGGGCTGACAAGTGTTTTCACAGTTGAAACTAATTGCAGCTCTCTCCTGAAATCACTCCACCCTATTACAAATTGAAGACAATGGTGCAAGTTATTTGCAGCAGGACTTTCAAATGTATTATTCATAATGATATTCCAATCGACTTATATTCGTATATACACTGCCACACATGACTCCAGTGAAGCTAAAGCAGGTAACTGATATTTAAAACCTAAGGCTCGAAATTAACATGTTACCTGAGGACTCCTGACAAAGATGATGACAGAAGAATTTGTAAATGATAGAAAGTTACTAATGTTCATTAATATTTTCTATTTAAATTTATTTTAAAAATATGGAGATAAACCTAGCCCCAATTGGCCTGCAAGCATGACCTTCCATGCAGCCCATTTGGTTGGATTGCAACTATGTACTGGATTTGAGCATAAGTGCCTATACGACCACAATTCAATTATGGCCCTCACTAGCATTAAGAACTCAGCATTTGCTACTTTTGGGACCATGAAATCTGGGCCAATTTTCCTTAAACAGTAAGATAAATTTTAGTTTATGCTTACTGTAATTATCTCCAGTGATGTATCATTTAAGCTAGAGTCCTGTCTAGAAATTACCTTGAAGAGGCAGACAGGAAAGGATTATTAACTACACAAAACCTATTCCAAGAAATTTGGAAACAAAGCAAAACTGAAATATTAACAACAGATGTATATTGCAAGGACAGATCAACAATTGAAAAAGTCATACTTTTGCTTTTGTGCATCCTTGATTTTAAGCACTCCACTACTGATGACATGCCTTCAGCAGTTGAGGCCCTAAGATCTGAAAGCCCTCTCAAAACTCTCCACCTCCCTTCCTTCTTTAAGAGGCTTCTTAAATTTTCTCTCAAAAAACAACTTTGGTCATCTTTCCCAATGTCTTGAGTTGAGTATTAAATTCTGTTTCACAACACAATGAGCACCTTGAGGCATTCATTTTGCACAAATCCAATATGGAAGGGACATCCCATCAATCATTATTGTCCAAGCTCCAGCTTCTCCTCCCACTTTATCCCTCACAAAACACATGAATGTAGACTAGGGCGTGATTTAAAAGTCACTGGCAACACTTCCACATTTGTCCCAAGTATTCATTCTTCATGCAAGTCGAGACAATATTAGCTAATACTTAACTACTGGAAGTCTGAACCCATTCTCAGATACTGGTTGAGTTTTTCACCTTCTCTAGCCAAGGAATACAAGCCAATTGTACCATCCATCAACATCTCTGGCTGAGGGTAAACACGTTCAAACTCCAAATTGACCCACTAAGCTTAAAATATTTCAGTTAAGTCAAAAGTTAAATATTGGGAATTTGTCCCTATAAAATATTCCATTAATCAGACCATCTAATTTGAACTTTGCAGTTTGTGCGCAAGAGCCATGTACATTGGAAACAGCCTTTAACAAATGTAACTTGTGGGATGTATACTCAGGAATAAAAAAATCTTTTACAATCACTCAAAATTCAGAATGAGTAAAATCTTTTACTTTTTAAAATTATATCTAAGCTTTCCTGGCTAGGTTAAATTTATTGCCCATCCCTAATTGCCCTTAAGAAGATGGTGAGGTGATGTCTTCTTGAATCACTTTGATCTTGGTGTGAACCGACCCCCGAAGAACATGTTAGGAGTTCAAAGATGTTGACCCAGTAAAATTGTAGGAAAAGCGATGTAGCTCCAAGTCAGGGTAGAGAGAGACTTGAATGAGAATGTACAGGTAATGGCCTTCTATACAGAGGTTCCTGGTTTGGAATGTTACCAAAATAGTCTTGGGTGATTTGCTGCAGTGGATCTTGTAGATGGTACACATTGCTGCCTCGGTGTTGTTAGTGAATGCTGAAGATGGTGGATGTGGTGCAATCAAGTATATTGCTTTGTACTGTATACAGATCAAACTTTTGAGTATTGTTGGGGCTACACTCATCCATACAAAAATAGCCATCATGCTCTTGACTTACAGTTTATGGCTGGTGAACAGATACCAAAGAGATAGGAAGTGAATTACTTGCCAAAAAATAAAAAAAAAATCCTAGCTCCTCATTTAGTTTGGTACACAAAATAGTTATGACTGGTCCATCTTCCTCATGACCTGTTTATTTCTCTTCTCTAATCCATCAGTTTTACTCCTAAAATTCAAGAACAATCTATATTCTTCCCAGCTTAACTGGCAACAATTAGGAGGCAACACAAATCTAAACTTATTTGTTTAATGAAAAATTGAGGATCTACAAAAATTGTAGAGATCATACTTTAATTTGAAGTAGCGAGTTGAGATTTGAAATTTCATTTGAAATTTTTTGGGTTTTGATTCAGGGTTGACTTTTACATGAAGTATAGGAAAACATTACGCTCTCTTTGAAGATCAAAAGATCACATTACTTGAAAGCAACTTTTGCACAAGTATATGCAACACGTATATTTTGTAGCCTAAACAATATTTACTTGAGGGAATAATCTTGAAGATTATGCCATGATGTACAAAGATACTCACTACACCAAAGTTCTAAATGTAATTTCCTCCCACTTCATTTTCTAAACAGAACCACTGCATCAAATAGGATTCCCTAAATAAACAAGGATCCTTTTTCTTGTGTATCCACTAGATACCTCAGAGTGCTATCTGGCAACCAAAAACTAGATCCAAACATGCTTCTTCTTCCCTGTGTAGAAGTACTTGACTTTCCTTGGTACCTTTCAGTAACCAAGCTAAAACTAGAAAAATAAAAAGGGACCAAATAAAGTCAAAAATTGCATCTTACTACCTTGTGCCAATCTCGTCTGTTCCTTAATTTCCAGACTTGGCATACACAAATTTATATCAATAAATATTCATGAGATCACACCATTCAGAGATCAGGTCAGATGCAGAGGGGTCTGGATGACCTACTGCAAGAATGCAAAAGGCTTGTATACAGGTATAGAAAATAATTAGGAAGGCTAACAAAAAAGAGTCATCATATTACAAGGGAAATGGAATATAAAATGACAGATGATGCTCCAAAAAGGGTCATAAATCTTTGGAACTCCCTTCCTGAAAAGGAAATAAACGGCAAGTTTTTGAATAGTTTTAAGACCAAGATGGAGAGATTCTTGGTGAGCATGAAGTGAAAGGCAAGCCAGTGACAGCTGGGAAGGTGGATTTGAGTTTACAATCAGACTAGCCATGACTTTGAGTGGCAGAGCAGGCTTGACGGACCAGGGCTAAGGTGTACTCCTGCTCCAAGATCACATCAGCTTTTATTTCATACCACTTCTTTCCAGTGGTTGACTGAAGGCTTGATTAAGTTGATAAAGCACCTGTGCAAAATATACTTCAATACTTCGGAAAGAACATTATAGAAAAAAAAATTAAAAAGGAACACTGTGGATTATAACAAGAAGTGTACACTTATTTCACAACGTATCAAAAACAAAAAAAATGTCTTTTCAATTTTGAGGGGTTCCAAATGTTTCACAGATAATTAAGTGTTTTTGATTACTTATTACTGCTGTAATGTAAAGAAATGTTGCAGCTAATAGGCCAATAAAAAGGTCTTGCAAATACACAAGGTAAGTGTCCAGAGTGTGGGTTTAAGCACTAAAGATTAAAGGAATAAATATAATCCAGATAATGTGAAACTGTTTTAAGTTATTCAGTGGGAAAAGAAAATAAATGCAAGCAGAGCCCATTCTCTCTATTGTGCAATTTGATTTGCAAGCAGAATATTATCTATAATTGCAATATCAGCCATCATTTGCACAAAAACTCCCAATTTCATAGATCATCCTCATTTGTTACCAGTGAGCATCCAGTACATACTATCTGAACACAAACATTTGCTGGTTAAATAAATATTGAATTGGAGAAGAACACTTATGATTCATATGTACATTGACTGCAAGTGGTGCTTCAGGTTTTCTTTTTAAAGAGGGTAGCATATCAGAGATAATAATAGGCTTATCCAAGTTATATTTTAAGTGTGGCCAAAAACCTCCAATTCAGCACAAACCCTACATTTAGTCACTTGCCTCATTAAAGCAGAAGTAACAATCTCTTAAAACATATGAATAGAAACAGGATAAGAATTCAGTTTTATCACATTTATAATGTGTGTCGGTGTAGTTTTAATGTCTTCAAAATAGACGAAAAAGGATTAGAGTGCATTGATTTAACATGCTGTAAAAACATTTTGTCATTGTGAGACAATCATACAGAATGCTACAACACAGGCGGTCCCACATACTAAAATGGCAAAATCAGCACCCATTGGTGCATATTAGACCACACAGATCAACGAGGCCCAATTCTGGAGTTTGGTCACTAGTTACTTACAAAGAGCTCAGAAAACAAAAAGTTAGAACATTTCCAAACCTTACAGCAGGGATATCTAAAATGTAATCCTAGCCCACATGCATCAACCTCAGGCAACTCAATCTTTTCACACTATTGCACTGTTTGCCATTTTGTTTAGTTTCCATCTTGCAGGCCTGAGGGGTTTAAAAGTATTGTTCTTAGCCCATATTTGTATCATCGATAGTCACAGGTGAGGTGCCGGAAGACTGGAGGTTGGCAAACGTGGTGCCACTCTTTAAGAAGGGCAGTAAAGACAAGCCAGGGAACTATAGACCGGTGAGCCTGACGTCAGTGGTGGGCTAGTTGTTGGAGGGAATCCTGAGGGACAGGATGTACATGTATTTGGAAAGGCAAGGACTGATTAGGGGATAGTCAGCATGGCTTTGTGCATGGGAAATCATGTCTCACAAACTTGATTGAGTTTTTTTGAAGAAGTAACAAAGATGATTGATGAGGACAAAACAGTAGATGTGGTCTATATGGACTTCAGTAAGACGTTCTATAAAGTCCCCATGGGAGACTGATTAGCAAGGTTAGATCTCATGGAATACAGGGAGAACTAGCCATTTGGATACAGAACTGGCTCAAAGGTAGAAGACAGAGGGTGGTGGTGGAGAGTGGTCTTGCAGATTGGAGGCCTGTGAACGGGGGAGTGCCACAAGGGTCTTCTATTTTTGTCATTTAGATAAATGATTTGGATGCAAGCATAAGAGGTAAAGTTAGTAAGTTCGCAGCTGACACCAAAATTGGAGGTGTAGTGGACAGCGAAGAGGGTTACCTCAGATTACAACAGGATCTGGACCAGATGGGCCAATGGGCTGAGAAGTGGCAGATGGTGTTTAATTCAGATAAATATGAGGTGCTGCATTTTGGGAAAGCAAATCTTAGCAGGATTTATACACTTAATGGTAAGGTGCTAGGGCATGTTGCTGAACAAAGAGACCTTGGAGTGCGGGTTCCTCTAAAGTGGAGTCGCAGGTAGATAGGATAGTGAAGGCAGTGCTTTCCTTTATTGGTCAGAGTATTTAGTACAGGAGTTGGAAGGTCATGTTGCAGCTGTAAGGACATTGATTAGGCCACTGTTGGAATATTGCGTGCAATTCTGGTCTCCTTCCTATTGAAAGGATGTTGTGAAACTTGAAAGAGTTTGGAAAAGATTTAAAAGGATGTTGCCAGGGTTGGAGGATTTGAGCTATAGAGGCTGAACAGGCTGGGGCTGTTTTCCCTGGAGGGTCGGAGGCTGAGGGGTGACCTTATAGAGGTTTACAAAATTATGAGGGGCACGGATAGGATAAATAGACAAAGTCTTTTCCCTGGGGTCGGGGAGTCCAGAACCAGAGGGCATAGGTTTAGGGTGAGGGGGGAAGAGATATAAGAGAGACCTAAGGGGCAACTTTTTCACGCAGAGGGTGGTAAGTGTATGAAATGATCTGCCAGAGGATGTGGTGGAGGCTGGTACAATTGCAACATTTAAGAGGCATTTTGATACATATATGAATAGGAAGGGTTTGGAGGGATACGGGCCAGGTACTGGCAGGTGGGACTAGATTGGGTTGCGATATCTGGTCGGCATGGACAGGTTGGACCGAAGGGTCTGTTTCCAAGCTGTACATCTCTATGACTAGAGCATAAATTAAATGAATACTCTATCAACAATTTAATATGCAAAAAAAAGAGAAAATACAGACTTAAGCTTTGCAAGTGGCTTGAGGCATCATGATATGCACACTTAGACCCACAGAAGACTACAAATTCTCGTATGAGTAACCAAAAATATGGAAAGTTCAAGCACAAAATCCTTAGTGTGGGAAGAAGCAATTCAGCCCATCGCGTCTACACTGACCTTCCGAAAAGCATACCAAAGTCCAACTTAATTTTAAGATAGATTAATGGAAGACAATCTAGATCTTAAAAGTAAATGAAAACTGCAGATGAGGCAAAAGCAAAAAAAAAAATCTGTAGAACTCCAGCAATTAGAATATTTTAAAAGCACAGTGGATACATGAAACAAAAAAGTTGGATGTTACTTTTAAAAACAGCTACATCAATGCATTCAAAAGCAGTCAAATTACTTAAAAATAACCTAACTTATTAGCTATTTGGTTCCTTCATTCTCTTGGAAAGGAAATTAATGCATAGTGAAGTGGAGAAATCAATTAGTAGCACGTGATAGAAGAAACATGGGATCTCAATACAACGGAGATGGGCTTTTTCCTCGTTCTAAATTTTATGCCATTGTCCAACATAAAAAGCGTTTTATTCTTATTCCTGAAAATTTATCCAATAAGGTTCATTAGTATATAACTACTTCCAGTGGAGGAAATACATGATAATTATTGTCACCACTGCAATCTAGCTTTTTTGTATTCCAATTCACACAGCATCCTGATCTAGAAATAGGAGTCCTTCTTCATGGCAGAGTAAACATCCTGGAGTATATTCACCACAGATTGCAGTAGCTCAAGAGGTGACTCATTCAGCCTGGGCATTTAGAATTGACCAAGAAAAAGAAAACTTGTTTTGCCAGTGATGCCTGCTTGCATAAGTGAACAGAAATTAAGTATAAAACAGAATATCTTCATAATGCTGGGCTGTTGTCAATTATTCCTTCGTTTTGAGAAGAAAATAATGGATAGTAGTGGATTCTGGGTAATCCAAGATGGAAGACAGGAAACATTTCTGGCTGTAACAGGCTGCTCCTTTTGAGGTATTTTAGGTGTTGAAGGTGATTTCCTCAAATACCAGGAGCAGCAATTAAATTCACAACTGGTCTTGGAGGAACCCGTTTGGGAGAGATCACAGCACAAAAGCAGATAAGTGAATAGTTTTAAGTATAGCCTTGCTGTAAATCTACAGTAGTGAGTAGAGTGGGTTATCTCTTGAATAGATGTTTTATTGAGATGGGTCTCGAGTAAAGTTAATACTTACAGCTTTTTAATTTTTAAGTTAGCCTGGAAGAGTATTTTGTAGACGAATAAGACTGCTATTTTCTGGGTCTACAGATTGGAAGCAGCAAAAACGGCCCTTAGTAGAGTGATAAGCTCTTCTTGTCGGTTGTGGGAGTTTAGGGAGAGTTTACGTGTTACTGAGGATTACGTCTGCAATAAATGCCATTGGTTGCAAATCTTATCTGATCGAACGGAGTGACAGTTAGAGACAGTGAGGAATTGACAAGAGCAAGACGGTATGATGGACGGCATTTACACGAAGGGAGAAAAGTTGCCGATACAGTCATATAAATGGGTTAACTCCAGAAAAGGTAAGATAGGTAGGCAGGGGTCTTCTGTGGCTATCCCCATTTCATACAAGTATGCTGTTTTGGAAAATGTAGGGAGTGATGGATTCAGGCGAGTGTAGCATAAACAGCCAAGTTTCTGGTATCGAGACCGGTTCTAATGCAATGACTGATACGTCCGGTTCCAAGAGATCAATTATGTTAGGGAACTCTCTAGTCAGAGGCGCATTGACATTTCTGTGGCCAGCAGCGAAAGATCAGGATGGTGTGTTGCCTCCAACATGCCAGGGTCAAGACTTCTCAGAGAATGTTCTCAAGCGGGAAGAGGGGCCAGCAAGAGGTCATTACATACATTGGAACCAACGACAACGGAAGGGAAAAGGATGAGATTCTAAAGGCAGAATGTAGAGAGTTAGGCAAGAATTTAAAAAGAAGGTCCTCAAGAGTAGTATTATCTGAATTACTCCCGGTGTTATAGGCTAGTAAGGGTAGGAATAGGAGGATACAGCAGATGAATGCATGGCTGAGGAGCTGGTGTATAGGAGAAGGATTCACATTTTTGGATCATTGAAATCTCTTCTGGGGTAGAAGTGACCTGTACAAGCAGGATGGACTGCACCTGAATTGGCAGGGGAATAATATACTGCCAGTGAGATTTGGTAGAGTTGCTCGGGAGGAATTAAACTCGTAAGCGGCAGCGGTGGTCCGGTGGGGGGGGGGGGGGGGGGGGCTGGTAGTCGTCTGGGACCCAGGGAGATAGTGAGGAAAGAGATTAATCAGAGACTGCTGCGGTTGAAATAGCAGCAAGTCAAACAAACAGTCAGGGCAGGCAGAGACAGAGCAGAGAATAAAGTAGGACTAATAAATTAAATTGTAGTTATGTCAATGCAAGAGGCCTAACAGGGAAGACAGATGAACTCAGGACATTATCAGGAACATGGGATTGGGACATCATAGCAATTACAGAAACATGCCTCAGGGATGGACAGAACTGGCAGCTTATGTTCCAGGATACAAATGCTACAGGAAGGACAGAATGGGAGGCGAGAGGCGGGGGGGGGTGGGGGAGCGTTTTTGAGAAGGGATAGCATTATAGCTGTGCGGAGGGAGGTTATTCCCAGAAATACATCTAGGGAAGGTTTTGGATGGAACTGAGAAATAAGAAATGATCACCTTATTGGGATTGTATCATAGACCCCCTATCTAGTCAGAGGGAAATTGAGAAACAAATTTGTAAGGAGGTCTCAGTTATCTGTAAGAATAATAGGGTGATTATGGTAGGGGATTTTAACTTTCCAAACATAGACTGGGACTGCCATAGGCTTAGATGGAGAGGAATTTCAGTGTGCACAAGACAATTTTCTGATTCAGTACATGGATGTACCTACTAGAGAAGGTGCAAAACTTGATCTACTCCTGGGAAATAAGGCAGGGCAGGTGACTGAGGTGTCAGTGGGGGAGCATTTTGGGGCCAATGACCATAATTCTATTAGTTTTAAAATTGTGATGGAAAAGGATAGACCAGATCTAAAAGTTGAAGTTCTAAATTAGAGGAAGGCTAATTTTGACAATATAGGTAAGAACATTCAAAAACTGATTGGGGACAGATGTTCGCATGTAAAATGGGAAGCCTTCAGAAATGAGATAACGAGAGCCCAGGGACAGTATATTCCTGTTAGGGTGAAAGGAAAGGCTGGTGTCAGGAATGCTAGATGACTAAAGAAATTGAGGCCTTGATTAAGAAAAATAAGGAAGCATACCTCAGGTATAGACAGGATAGATCAACGGAATCCTTGGAAGAGTATAAAGGCAATAGGAGTAAACATGAAACAGAAATCAGGAGGACAAAAGGGGGACATGAGATAGCTTTGGCAAATAGGGTTAAGGAGAATCCAAAAGGTTTTTACAAATACATTAAAGGACAGAAGGGTAACTAATGAGAGAGTACGGCCCCTCAAAGATCAGCAAGGCAGCCTTTGTGTGGAGCCGCAGGAGATGGGGCAGAAACTAAACGAGTATTTTGCATCAGTGTTTGCTGTGGAAAAATACAATGAAGATTACTGAATGAGAGGAAATAGATGGTGACATCTTGAAAAACGTCCATATTAGAGGAAAAAGTGCTGGATGTCTTGAAATGTATAGAAGTGGATAAATGCGCAGAACCCGATCAGGTGTACCCTCAAACTCTGTGGGAAGCTAGGGAAGTGATTGCAGGCCTCTTGGGTGAGATATTTGTATCATCGATAGTCACCAGTAAGGTGCCGGAAGACTGGAGGTTGGCTGGTGTGGTGCCACTGTTTAAGAAAGGAGATAAGGACAAGCCAGGGAACTATAGACCAGTAAGCCTAGTGTCTGTGGTGAGCAAGTTGTCGGAGGGAATCCTGAGGGACAGGATGTACTTGTATTTGGAAAGACAAGGACTGATTATGGATAGTCAACATGGCTTTACGCGTGGGAAATCATGTCTCTCAAACTCAATCGGATTTTTTGAAGTAGTAACAGGATTGAAGAGGGCAGAGCGGTAGACGTGATCTATTTGGACTTCAGTAAGGCGTTCAAAAAGGTCCCATGGGAGACTGGCTAGCAAAGTTAGATCTGATGGAGTATGTGGAGAACTAGCCATTTGGATGCACAACTGGCTTGAAGGAAGGTAGAAGACAGAGGGTGGTGGTGATGGTTTGTTTTTGAGACTGGGAGGCCTGTGACCAGTGGAGTGCCACAAGGATCAGTGCTGGGTCCACTACTTTTCAACATTTATATAAATGATTTGGATGCAAGCATAAGAGGTATAGTTAGTAAGTTTGCAGATGACACTAAAATTGGAGGTGTAGTGGACAGCAAAGGTGGTAACCTCAGATTACAATGGAATCTTCATCAGATGGGCCAATGGGCTAAGGAGTGGCAGATGAAGTTTAAATTTAGATAAATGTGAGGTGCTGCGTTTTGGGAAAGTAAATCTTAGCAGGACTTCTACACATAATGGTAAGATCCTCGGTAGTGTTGCTGAACAAAGACCGTGGAGTACGGTTCATAGCTCCTTGAAAGTGGAGATGCAGGTAGATAGGATAGTGAAGGCGGCGTTTGGTATGCTTTCCTTTATTGGTCAGAGTATTGAGTACAGGAGTTGGGAGGTCATGTTGCAGCTGTACAGGACATTAGTTAGGCCACTTTTGGAATATTGCGTGCAATTCTGGTCTCCTTCCTATTGGAAAGATGTTGTGAAACTTGAAAGGGTTCAGAAAAGGATTTACAAGGAGCTTGCCTGGGTTGGAGGATTTGAGCTATAGGGAGAGATTGAATAGGCTGGGTCCGTTTTACCTGGAGTGTCGGAGGTGGATGGGTGACCTTATAGAGGTTTATAAAATCACGAGGGGCATGGATAGGATAAATAGACACAGTCTTTTTCCTGGAACACAAAAAAAAGGGGATAAGTATCAAATGAGCTGCCAGAGGAAGTGGTGGAGGCTGGTACAACTGCAACATTTAAAAGGCATTTGGATGGGTATATGAATAGGAAGGGTTTGGAGGGATATGGGCTGGGTGCTGGCAGGTGGGACTAGATTGGGAAATCTGGTCAGTATGGACGGGTTGGACTGAAGGGTCTGTTTCCGTGCTGTACATCTCTATAACTCTAATTGTGCTAAAGGGTTTTGACTTTGCCATCAGATGAAATTCAGAGATTGGTAAAGGTTCCTACCAGATGGGGGTATTTAAAGACAAACAATCCAGCATTTCTGGAATTGGGAGAGGAGGTAAATCCTGGAATTATTTTGAACTATAAACATATCTAAACAGACACAGAAGAAATATTGACAACGTAGTTCTTGAGGGTGATAAATCCTATCTGATTCAGCATGAATTGGCCAAGACCCAGCTCATTTTCTTCCTCAATGCCGTATGTTTAACCACAAGTATTCCTGCCCTCTGGGTGCAGAAGTGAATACCTTTCACTTCATTCTGGAAATTAAAGCAAAAAAATAAATATTTCTTTTAAAAAAAAAAGTTATCTGCTTGTCTTGTACATCTCAAATATCAGTATTCTCAGACCCAGTTGAGGAAATGAGTGTCAAATCACAATTGCTTATTGTTAGGATTCTTTGAATGGCTGCAGTCATTGCAACACTTGGGAAAATTAAGAGGAAATTATACAATATTAAAATGGTATTTTTAGAAATGGCCGAAAAGCTATTAAATGCAGCAGAATGTAAGAACTAGTATTTGTGGAACATAATTCGTGATCTCAAGATGCTGGAAAGCATTTTAAATAATTTTAAAATTTCAACATGATAATATAGGTAGGAGGTCCAAATAATTTATTAACAGTGCTTCGAGAAATTTCAGTAGTTGCTTCTGGATTTTCAGGGGCTCCTTCTTGATTCTCACTTTTTTTGTAAGATGATGCAATTACATTAAAAATATCATCAACACAAAAGGTAAATTTAATAAGTGCTCTGTGTTCTCGGAAGAAAAGGCAACACACATACATTAACACAAGTAGATTAAAACCTTTAAATTGGAAACATTTTAAATATACAAATTTCCAATACTACATATTTTATGCCTTCATCAAATAAAGTAATTAAGTGAACATCTTTTAAAAAAAATGAATCAAGTATTGATTTTCCAATAACTTTTCCTGTAATTAATTTTTCACAGATTCCTGGAAACAGTCAAAATTTGACTGAGGAACACTGACTGGCATCAGTTTTCAGGTTATCCACCGTGGTCAACTGAGATCTCACTGCACCAACAAAAAAACTAACTGTTGGACAAACTGTTGGTCTGGCAGCATCTGTGGAAAGAAAGCCAAAATCGACCTTTCAATTCCAGTGACCCTTCGGTCTTCATTACAGATTTCCAGCATCCACAGCTATTATTTTTTTTGTCTCACGACACTAATCCCATTTTCCAGTTTTTGGCACATTGCCCTGGAGATCATGGCAATGCAAGTGAATTTCTAAATTCACTGTAGATTTGGGCATCCTGAGTTGGGCCAACAATTTTTGCTCATCCCCAGTTGACCCCAAGAAAGTGGTGGTGAGCTTTCTTCTTGAACCACTGCAAGTATTTTGCCATTGTGGGGCTGAGGTGAGGGGAAGGGGGGCTTCAGGATTCTGAGCCAACAATTTTAAAGGAATAACAATTTATTTCCAAGTCAGGATTCTGAGTGGTTGAGGAGAAATTATCAAATGTGGTGTTACCATGTATCTGCTGTCCTTCTCTATCTAGATGGTACTGGTCAGGGGTTTTGAAGGTGTTTGCTAAAAAAAAGGAGCCTGACAAATTTCTGCAGTGCATCTTGTAAATGGTACACACTGCAGTTACTGAGCATCAGCAGTAGAGGAAGTGAATGCTTCTAGATGTGGTGTCCATCAAGGCTGCTTTATCCTGGCTGATATCAAGTTTCTCCAGTTTTGTTGAAGCTGCACTCATCCAGGGAAGTGGGAAGCATTCCATCCTGACTTGCGCTTGTAGATGGTAGTCAGATTTTGGGGAGTCAGGCGAAAAAAAAAGTTACTCACTGCAGGATTTCTAGCTTATGACCTGCTCTCTTCACCACAATATTAATAATGGCTAGCCCACTTCAATTTCTAGTCAATGGCAACCACCAGGAAATTGTTTGTAGGGGATTCAATGACAATGCCATCGCCATTGAATGTCAAAGAGCTATTGTTATTCCCTGCTAATTGTATGGTATAAATGTCATTTGCCAGCACAAATGTGGGTTTTGTCCAAGTCCTGCTGCCTTTGGACTACTTCGAAATACTGTTTAAACATTACAAGAGTTCTGACTTAAAACATTCTTTCAAGCAGTCAATTGTAGATTTCCAATACCATCCGTTAAATAAAGTTCTCAACTTAGCCTTCTTATCTCAACTCAAAGTTTGGGTGAAGATTTGTAGCTCGGGTGCTCGTTGTTGTGGTTCTGTTCACCGTTCTATTTTCTGCTCTACCTATTTTCATGTCACTTTTGACCTTCTTGATCATACTCCCCATATTGAAGCGCAATTTTTTTAAAAATTCACTTCTGGGACTAGGTATCGCTGGCAAGGCCAGCGATCATTATCCATCACTAACTATCCTTGAGAAAATGGTGGTGAGCTATATTTTTGAATCAGTGTGTGTCATATGATGTAGGTAGACCCACATGCCATTAAAGTTAGAAGTTCTAGAATTTTCTCCCAATGACAATGAAGGAACAGCAATAGATTTCCAAGTCAGGATGAGAACTTGCAGTTGGTGTTCCCATGTACTCATTTCCCTTGTCCTTCTAGGGAATAAGTAATTACAGGTTAGGGAAGTGTTGACTAAAAGACCATGGGTGAATTTATGCTCAAATTATTAACGTACACCACAAACAGCAAGGACCTATGTCCAAAACATTAACTCTCCTGCTCCTTGGATGCTGCCTGACCTGCTGTGCTTTTCCAGCACCACACTTTTCGATTCCTATCTCCAGCATCTGCAGTGCTCACTTTCTCACAAGCAGCAAGCGCCCCAATACACAGCCTAGCAGAACCCCACGAAAAACAAACTTCCAAATCACTGAAATATTCCTCTATAATTACCTCCCACCTTGTGCCCCTCAGTCACTTTTGGATCCAAATGTGCCAATTTGCCTTGGATCCTATGGGTTCTTTCTTTCTTGACCAGTCTGTCATGAGACATTTACATAGATCACATACACCATATTACTTTCAACACTTCTGGTTACCTCCTGATAAAAACTTGATCAAATTGTGAAACATTATCTGGCTTTAACTCCTTGCTGAGTATCTCAGATTATTGAAGTGCAGATATATTCTATCCCTTAGGATTCTTTCTAATAAATTCCTTATCACCAAGGTGAGACTGAGTGGTCAATTGCTTCCTCCCCTGTTTAATAATGGACAATCTTCTGGCACCTCACCTGTGGCCTGAATTACTACCAGGCCTCTGACAACTCCTATTTTGTCACCTCCAGCCTGTCATCCATCTCATTCAGCCCTGCAGGTGTATCAACTTTCACAGCTGCTAGACTTGCTAGTGCCTCACCTCTATTAAATTTATTCTAATATTTCACAGTCCTCCATCCTATTGCCTACACCTACTTTATCTTTTTCCATTGTGAAGACTGATACAAAGTAATAATTGAAGACCATGCCCATGTCTTTTGGGTTCAGGCACAGATTACTTGTATGGTTCCTAACCATTTCCCTAGTTACTTCCTGGATCTTTACACACTTCTCAAAAAACCCTTCAGGTTTTTCATTCTGCTACTTGCCATTGCTTTCTTAAAGATTCTCTTTGGTTCCTTAAGCATTCGGTATCTGCCAGAAGCTTCTCTACCTTTTTAAAAATTAAAAATCAAGTCCCTTGATGTCCAGAGTTCTACAGTCTTGGTGCTACCATTACTCTTTTTGTGAATATATGTGTGTGCTATACTTCCTCTATTTCCTCAAAAATCTCCTACAGCTCTGACAGTTTAATCTGTCAAATTATGTCCTCTCAGTAAAACTAACTTTTCCCTAGTTTTTTATTCCCAGCTCATCTTTGTGCTTTTCTGTAACTATCCTAAATCTGACTTAATTACGATCACTGTCTCCAAAATGCTCTCCCTCCTAATTCACCTTCCAATTGCTCAGGTTCGTTTCTGAATATTAGATCCTGAACTGTCCCCCTCCCATGTTGGGTTTTCCACGTACTGGCTAAAAATGTTCTTAGATGCAATGAAAGAATCCTGTTAGAGCCTAATCTTGCATCTAAATTATCCCAATTACTATTTGGGTTATTAATATTCCCTATTACTGCATTATTACTCTTTCACTTTTCAAATTTCATTACACATTTAATCCCTTATATCTGACTTGTAGGGGACCGACGATATTCAAACACATTTCCTGCTTTAGTGGTTTTTTTTAAAGAAAGCTTCTAGCCACATGGCCTCATTTGATGAATGAAGGCATCAGTCCTCCTCATGATTCCTCAATCAACATTGCCACTCTGCCTTCTATCCCCTCCTCTATCTCGTCTCAATGCTTTATAATCAGGAATCCTGCTCAGTTTTCAGTGGAGTACAGTTCAACAACTTAAATCTCAAGTTGCTCCAGCACACATGGTCATTTAGATTGTTGGGAGTGTCTCGGATTTTCCACGTAACGCAGGATATGCGAATCACAGGTCTGAGGTTTCAGACACACCTCCTCTAAACAGGACTTGGGCCTTTTGCGTTTATTTTATTCCTGTTCATACTTAAGTATAGACTTGGAAAAGGGGAGGCAATGGTTTAGCAGTATTTTCTTTAGACTATTAGTCCAAAAACTCAGCCAATTTTCTGGGGACCCAGCAACAGGCGATGGAGGAATTTGAATGCCATATAAAAACAAAATCTGGAATGAGTAATCGATTGATGACTATGAAACCACCGAGTGTTGGAAAAAATCCATCTGGCTCATGAATGTCCTTTAATAAATCTGCCATCCTCACCTGGCCTGGCCTAAATGTGACTCCAGAACAACAGCAATATGACTAACTCTCAAATGTCCTCAAACAAACAACCTAGCAAGCTTTTCAGTTGTATTAATCACTACAAAGTCTCAAAAAGAAAAAAAAAAGATGAAACTGGATGGACCAACTGACAACCTAGGGTTCAGAAACATGGGAAAAACAGCCCTGCCGAACCTGCAAATTTCTCCTGATAAGGAGAGTCATAGATAGAGTCAGAGCTGTATAGCATGGAAACAGACCTTTCAGTCCAACTCGTCCATGTTGACAAGATACCCTAAGTTAATCTACACTCATTTGCCAACATTTGGTCCATATCCCTTTAAATCTTTCCAATTCATATACCCATCCAGATGCCCTTTTAAAAAACATTGTTATTTTGCCCACCTCCACCACTACTGACAGTTCATTCGATACGTACATCATCTGCTGCTCAAGAAAGTTACTCCTTTTAAATCTTCCCGCTCACCTTCTAGTTTTGGACTCCCCTAACCTGGGAAAAGACTTGACTATTCACCCTACCCATGCCCCTCATGATTTTATAAGCCTCGATAAGATCACCCCTCAGCCTCCAACACCGCAGGGAAAATAGCCCCAGCCTATTCAGCCTCTCCTTAGAGCTCAAATCCTCCAACGCTATCAACATCCTTGTAAATTTTTTCTGAACCCGTTCAAGTTTCACAACATCCTTGCTATAGTCAAGAGGCCAGAAATTGTACATGTTATTCCAAAAATTGCCTAACCAATGTTCTGTACAGCTACAACATGATCATCCAACTCCTATACTCAATACACTGACCAATAAAGGGAAGCATACCAACACACCTTCTTCACTATCCTATCTACCTGCGACTCCACTTAAGGAATTACAAACCTGCACTCCAAGGTCTCTGTTCAGCAGAACCTTACCTTCCTTCAAGTATATGAATCTTGCCCTGATTTTCCTTTCCAAAATGCAGCATCTCAAATTAAGCTCAATCTGCCACGCCTGGACTAATCTGATCAAGATCCCATTGTATTCAGAGGTTACTTCATTTTCTGTCCACTACACCTCTAATTATGGTGTCAGCTGAAAACTTACTAACCATACCTCCTACATTCACATCCAAAATCATTTGTATAGATGGCAAAAAGCAGTGGACACAGCACTGATCCTTGTGGCACACTAGTCACAGGCCTCCAGTCAGGCACATGAGTCAAGTAACAGCTTTTTATTGTCTGTAAGGTATGATTCATGCAAGTATGACTCTGTCCCATGGAAGGGGGTCAATAACAGTGCCATCAAACAATAGGTGCTTAGCAATAACCTGTTCATCATCATCATCCCAGAGTGTGTCAATGTCCCACTGGCAGGACAGAGCCCCAACTGAGGTTACAATAGAATGATATACAGTTGGGAGTGAGTTCCTTTGAGAGTCCTCAACATTGGGTCTGCAGTCAATGAATTCTAATGGCTTCAGGTTAAATATAGGCGAGGAAATCTTTAACTGGTAATGACAAGTAACAGCTTTTTTTCTCCCACAAAATATGATATCTCCTTACTAGATATATATTAAAATCAACTGCAGAGATATGGTGAATTAATAAAACAATTGCTTACTAACTTTCAGCACTTTACAGATGCTAACATTATTCATGACGGTGAAGTTATTGCAAAGTAAATTAGATCCAGCAAGAGATGCAATATATTGGTCAAAGAACTGATGAACCAGAGCTTATTTGCCTAATGTCTCCCCCTGCTGTCTGGAGGAATAACTCACCCAAATGAGATCAGCTGCGAGATGCTATTTTAATTACACTACATCAGAATTGCAAATGTAACAAAGCATAGAATCCCTTGTGTGGAAATAGGCCATTTGGCCCAACAAGTCCACACCAACCCGCTGAAGAGTAACCCACCCAGACCTATTCCCCTACCTATTACTCTACATTTCCCCCTAACTAATGCAGCTAACCTAAACATTCCTGATTTTTTTTCCCAAAGTTCCAAAACATAAGTCAAAACAACAGCAGTTTTAAAAGGGAGAAGAGCAGACAAAGGAAGCACATGGTGAGGAGGGGGAGAGGGGGAGAGAACCTGCACAGTTACCGCCTTTGCTGTTTGAATTAGTGTATCGCTGGACATCGGAGTTCATCTGGATAAATTAACAAACAGTGAAATTCACAACTAATCTTGGAGGAACTGTTGGGCAAAGTTCACAGCACAGAATCAGATAAGTTAATTGTTGTTTCAAATCTGTCCAAGAGAAAGGCTGCAGTAGTGAGTATAATGGATTCTTTCTTGATTATATGTTTTTGGAGAGAAGTCTCTTGATTAAACTTAAAATAGGAGCCATAGCTATTAAGTTAACCTGGGGCAGTGTTTGTAGAGGAATAAGACTTATTTTCTGGGTCTATAGAAGGAGCAAAAATGGCCTTTGCAGTGATATGTACTTCATGTCGGATGTGGGAGTTTAAAGAGAGTTTAAGTGTTACTGCGGATTATCTCTGCCATAAATGCTGTTGGATGCGAATCTTATCAGATCGAGTGGGTGGGTTGGAGAGACAGATAAAAGCAATGAGGAATTTGCAACAACAACAGTATGTGATGGATGGCAGTTATTGGGGGAGGGAAGGAGTCTCAGATACAGTCACATAAATGGGTTAACTCCAGGAAAGGGTGAGAAGTCAGAACCTAGGGCAGGAGTCTTTTGTGGATATACACATTTCAAATAGATATGCTATTTTGGAAAGTGTAGGGGTGATGGATTCTCAGGGAAACATAGCACAAACAGCCAAGTTTCTGGTATTGAGACTGGCTCTAATGCAACGAGGGGTACGGCGGCTTCCAAGAGATCAATTGTGTTAGGGGATTCTGTAGTCCGAGGTACAGACAGACGTTTCTGTGGCCAGCAGAGAAAAAGCAGAATGGTGTGTTGTTTCCCTGGTGCCAGGATCAAGGATGTCTCAGAGAGGGTGCAGAATGTTCTCATGGGGGAGAGGGGCCAGCAGGAGGTCATTGTCCACATTGGAAACAACGACATTGGAAAGGAAAAAGGTTGAGACTCTGAAGGGAGGTTACAGAGAGTTAGGCAGAAATGTTTAAAAAAAAAAAAAGGTCCTCAAGGGTAGTAATATCTGAATTACTCCCAGTGCTACCGGCTAGTGAGGGCAGGAATAGGAGGATAGAGCAGATGAATGCATGGCTGAGGAGCTGGTGTATGGGAGAAGGATTCACATTTTTGGATCATTGGAATCTCTTTTGGGGTAGAAGTGACCTGTACAAGGAGGACGGATTGCGCCTAAGTTGGAAGGGGACTAATATACTAGCAGGGAAAACCCAGGGAGGTAGTGAGGAAAGAGACCGAACTGAGACAGGTACAGCTGAGAAGAGAAATGAGTCAAACAAACAGTCAGGGCAGGCAGGGACAAGGTAGGACTAATAAATTTAACTGCATTTATTTCAATGCGAGGGGCCTAACAGGGAAGGCAGATAAACTCAGGGCATGGTTAGGAACATGGGACTGGGATATCATAACAATTACGGAAACATGGCTCAGGAATGGGCAGGACTGGCAGCTGAATGTTCCAGGATGCAAATGCTACAGGAAGGATAGAAAGGGAGGCAAGAGAGGAGGGGGAGAGGCATTTTTGATAAGGGATAGCATTACAGCTGTGCTGAGGGAGGATATTCATCCAGGGAAGTTATTTGGGTGGAACCGAGAAATAAGAAAGGGATGATCACCTTATTGGGATTGTATTATAGACCCCCCCAATAGTCAGAGTGAAATTGAGAAACAAACTTGTAAGGAGATCTCAGCTATCTAAGAATAATAGGGTAGTTATGGTAGGGGATTTTAACTTTCCAAACATTAGCTGGGACTGCCAGAGTGTTAAAGGTTTAGATGAAGAGGCATTTCTTAAGTGTGTACAAGACAATTTTCTGATTCAGTATATGGATGTACCTTACTAGAGGTGCAAAACTTGACCAACTCTTGGGAAATAAGGCAGGGCAGGTGACGGAGATGTCAGTGGGGGAGCACTATGGGACCAGCGACCATAATTCTATTCGTTTCAAAATAGTGATGGAAAAGGATAGACCAGATCGAAAAGTTGAAGTTCTAAATTGAAGGACAATTTTAATGGTATTAGGCAAGAACTTTCAAAAGCTGATTGGAGGCAGATGTTTGCAGGTTAAAAAAAAAGAGGGACGGCTGGAAAATGCGAAGCCTTCAGAAATGAGATAACAAGAATCCAGAGAAAGTATATTCCTGTCAGGGTGAAAGGGAAGGCTGGTAGGTATAGGGAATGTTGGATGACTAAAGAAATTGAGGGTTTGGTTAAGAAAAAGGAGGAAGCATATGTCGGGTATAGACAGGATAGATTGAGTGAATCCTTAGAAGAGTATAAAGAAAGTAGGAGTATACTTAAGAGGGAAATCAGGAGGGCAAAACGGGGACATGAGATAGATTAGGCAAATAGAATTAAGGAGAATCCAAAGTGTTTTTACAAATTTATTAAAAGGGCAAAAGGGTAACTAGGGAGAGAATAGGGCCCCTCAAAGATCAGCAAGGCGGCCTTTGTGTGGAGCCACAGAAAATGGGGGAGATACTAAATGAATATTTTGCATCAGTATGTACTGTGGAAAAGGATATGGAAGATTTGGACTGGAGGGAAATAGATGGCAACATTTAGCAAAATGTCCAAATTACAAGGAGAGAGTGCTGGATGTCTTGAAACGGTTAAAAGTGGATAAATCCCCAGGACCTGATCAGGTGTACCAGAAAACTCTGTGGGAAGCTAGAGAAGTGATTGCTGGGCCACTTGCTGAGATATTTGTATCATCGATATTCACAGGTGAGGTGCTGGAAGACTGGAGGTTAGCAAACGTGGTGCCACTGTTTAAGGAGGGCAGTAAAGACAAGCCAGGATACTACAGACCGGTGAGCCTGACCTTGGTGGTGGGCAAGTTGTTGGAGGGAATCCTGAGGGACAGGATGTTCATGTATTTGGAAAGGCAAGGACTGATTCGGGATAGTCAACATGGCTTTGTGCATTATCAACAATCAAATTGTTAATATGCCTGTATAACTATTTGTAATGATATGACAAAAGGAGGGAATATGGAATTGCGTGAAACAAATAGCTGCACAATGGGAAAATTGGCCAACCCCTGCTTGTAGCGTACCCTTTTGACTGTCCTTTGAACGACCCCAGAGTTGCCTGACACAACACAAGACTGTAACAAAGGTCAAAGCATTGCTAATCTCAGCAGGACTGGAAGCAGGCTTAGTCCACATAAATCTTTAACCTTGGTAGACCTCATCAGAGTGGCTCCACATATATATATCTTGGGATACTGACTTAACCCAAATAAAGTCATTCCTACAGGACAAGATTAGAAATGACATAAATGATTTGGATGTGAGCATAAGAGGTACAGTTAGTAAGTTTGCAGATGATACCAAAATTGGAGGTGTAGTGGATAGTGAAGATGGTTACCTCAGATTACAACAGGATCTGGACCAGATGGGCCAATGGGCTGAGAAGTGGCAGATGGTGTTTAATTCAGATAAATGAGAGGTGCTGCATTTTGGGAAAGCAAATCTCAGCAGGACTTATACACTTAACAGTAAGGTCCTAGCAAGTGTTGCTGAACAAAGAGACCTTGGAGTGCAGGTTCATAGCGCCTTGAAAGTGGAGTCGCAGGTAGATAGGATAGTGAAGGTGGCGTTTGGTATGTTTTCCTTTATTGGTCAGAGTATTGAGTACAGGAGTTGGGAGGTAATGTTGCGGCTGTACAGGACATTGCTTAGGCCACTGTTGGAATATTGTGTTCAATTCTGGTCTCCTTCCTATCGAAAAGATATTGTGAAACTTGAAAGGGTTCAGAAAAGATTTACAAGGATGTTGCCAGGATTGGACGATTTGAGCTACAGGGAGAGGCTGAACAGGCTGGGGCTGTTTTCCCTGGAGCGTCTGAGGCTGAGCGGTGACCTTATAGAGGTTTACAAAAGTATGAGGGGCATGGATAGGTGAAATAGACAAAGTCTTTTCCCTGGGGTCAGAGAGTCCAGAACTAGAGGGCATAGGTTTAGGG
This sequence comes from Chiloscyllium plagiosum, assembly GCF_004010195.1. Taxonomy (NCBI): domain Eukaryota; kingdom Metazoa; phylum Chordata; class Chondrichthyes; order Orectolobiformes; family Hemiscylliidae; genus Chiloscyllium; species Chiloscyllium plagiosum. The sequence continues at coordinate 27,729,503 of NC_057736.1, forward strand.
CGAGAGGGGAACGATATAAAAGAGACCCAAGGACAACCTTTTCATGCAGAGGGTGGTACGTGTATGGAATGATCTGCCAGAGGATGTGGCAGAGGCTGGTACAATTGCAACATTTAAGAGGCATTTGGATGGGTATACGAATAGCAAGGGTTTGGAGGGACATGGGCCAGGTGCTGGCAGGTGGGACTAGATTGGGTTGGGATATCTGGTTGGCATAGACGGGTTGGACCAAAAGGGTCTGTTTCCATGCTGTACATCTATGACTATGGGCAATTTAGCAAGGCCAATTCACCTAACCTGCACATTTTTGGACTGTGGGAGGAAACCCACAGACATGGGGAGAATGTGCAAACTCCACACAGACACAGTAAAGACTGGCGTGGTCACAATTACTTGTTACTAACAGCAGACTATAGAAAAGCATACAGACTTAAAAAAGGTGACTTAATGCTGCATTAATTTAAAGTAACATGACTTATGCAGCATAATAAACCATAAAATTAAGAATATTTCTGACAAGGGTGCTAGAGTTTTGATTCTACAGTTACATTTTTAAACAGTTGTTAGGACACAGCACATCCTTGAGAAAACGTAAATGAAAGGCTACAAGGCTGGAAAGAGCGCTTCTTTAAAAACAACTGGTTCACACTTCAGTTGAATAGCCTAATTTTTGACAACACTGGACACAGATTCTAAACAGCGTGTAGCTGTTAATTGAATCAGCATCATTGAGCAAAAAGGTAAATAGATTAATTCTTACTGATTTCAGATTATTAAACATTTAATTCCATTCTCCTGTAAAACTACACTCCAGTTTTCCTATACGCAGTACAAATATGAACAAAACAAGCTAGGAATTAGTTCTTTCCAAAATTTAGAATCAGCTAAAGCTTTTCTTGGCAGAAAACAAAACCTCAAGCATCCACATAACACTTTATAATTTGTAGATACTACACACATTCAAAAATCAAACAGATCAACATGCAAATGCTGATCCTCAACACCACATAATCAGTCTTCAGTGAATTGGATTCACTCCACAGGACAAGAAACAAGTAGAACCATTGGATACTGTGAAGGCTATGGACCCTGACGACATTTCAGCAATAGTACTGAAAGCTTGTTCTCCAGAACCTACTGCACACCTGGCCAAGCTTCACGCGAGTGCCAGCCAATGATCATATCCAACAAGAGAATCTAGAACAGCTACAATGGCATCTGCACAACAATGTGGAAAATTAGGCCAGATAGTCTTACTTCGGTGGTAGGTAAAGTAATGGAAAGGGTACTGAGGGATAGGATTTTTGAGTATCTGGAAAGGCACTGCTTGATTAGGGATAGCCAGCACGGATTTGTGAAGGGTCGGTCTTGCCTTACAAGTCTGATTGAATTCTTTGAGGTGACCAAGCATGTGGATGAGGGAAGAGCAGTGGATGTAGTATACATGGATTTTAGTAAGGCATTTGATAAGGTTCCCCACAGTAGGCTTATGCGGAAAGTCAGGAGGCAGGGGATAGAGGGAAATTTGGCCAATTAGATAGAA